>NW_022266019.1:122500-189935 GCF_002021735.2 Oncorhynchus kisutch | reverse complement strand
ATGGTGTAGGCTATATTACATGGATTTATTGTGATGGTGTAGAGTTATTACATGGATTTATTGTGATGGTGTAGACTATATTACATGGATTTATTGTGATGGTGTAGGTAGACTATATACATGGATTTATTGTGATGGTGTAGACTATATTACATGGATTATTGTGATGGTGTAGACTATATTACATGGATTTATTGTGATGGTGTAGACTATATTACATGGATTTATTGTGATGGGTTGTGTAGACTATATTACATGGATTTATTGTGAAGGTGTAGACTATATTACATGGATTTATTGTGATGGTGTAGACTATATTAATGGATTTATTGTGATGTGTGGTAGCTATATTACATGGATTTTATTGTGATGTGTAGAGTATATTACATGGATTTATTGTGTATGGTGTAGACTATATTACATGGTTTATTGTGATGGTGTAGGCTATATTACATGGATTTATTGTGATGGTGTAGACTATATTACATGGATTTAGTGTGATGGTGTAGACTATATTACATGGATTATTGTGATGGTGTAGACTATATTACATGGATTTATTGTGATGGTGTAGGCTATATTACATGGATTTATTGTGATGGTGTAGGCTATTACATGGATTTATTGTGATGGTGTAGATATATTACATGGATTTATTGTGATGGTGTAGGCTATATTACATGGATTTATTGTGATGGTGTAGGTAAGACTATATTACATGGATTTATTGTGATGGTGTAGGATATATTACATGATTTATTGTGATGGTGTAGACTATATTACATGGATTTATTGTGATGGTGTAGGCTATATTACATGGATTTATTGTGATGGTGTAGCTATATTACATGATTTATTGTGATGTGTTAGCTATTTACATGGATTTATTGTGATGGTGTAGGCTATATTACATGGAATTATTGTGATGGTGTAGGCAGACTATATTACATGATTTATTGTGATGGTGTAGACTATATTACATGGATTTATTGTGATGGTTATAGACTATATTACATGGATTTATTGTGATGGTGTAGGCTATATTACATGTATTTTTTGTGATGGTGTAGGCTATATTACATGGATTTATTGTGATGGTGTAGAGTATATTACATTGATTTATTGTGATGGTGTAGGCTATATTACATGGATTTATTGTGATGGTGTAGTAGGCTATATTACATGGATTTATTGTGAGTGGTGTAGACTATATTACATGGATTTATTGTGATGGTGTACTATATTACATGGATTTATTGTGATGGTGTAGGCTATATTACATGGATTTATTGTGATGGTGTGTAGACTATATTACATGGATTATTGTGATGGTGTAGAGTATATTACATGGATTTATTGTGATGGTGTAGACTATATTACATGGATTTATTGTGATGGGGTAGGTAGACTATATTACATGGATTTATTGTGATGGTGTAGACTATATTACATGGATTTATTGTGATGGTGTAGACTATATTACATGAATTTATTGTGATGGTGTAGACTATATTACATGGATTTATTGTGACGGTGTAGACTATATTACATGGATTTAGTGTGATGGTGTAGGCTATAATACATGGATTTATTGGGATGGTGTAGGTAGACTATATTACATTGATTTATTGTGACGTTGTAGACTATATTACATGGATTTATTGTGATGGTGTAGACTATATTACATGGATTTATTGTGATGGTGTAGGAGGCTATTTACATGGATTTATTGTGATGGTGTAGAGCTATATTACATGGATTTAGTGTGATGGTGTAGACTATATTACATGGATTTATTGTGATGGTGTAGACTTATTACATGGATTTATTGTGATGGTGTAGGCTATATTACATGGATTAGTGTAATGGTTTAGACGATATTACATTGATTTTTGTGTGGTGTAGATATATACAATGGATTTATTGTGATGGTGTAGGCTATATTACATGGATTTGTTGTGATGGTGTAGATAGACTATATTACATGGATTTATTGTGATGGTGTAGGTAGACTATATTACATGGATTTATTGTGATGGTGTAGATATATTAATGGATTTATTGTGATGGTGTAGGCTATATTACATGGATTTATTTTGATGGTGTAGACTATATTACATGGATTTATTGTGATGGTGTTGACTATATACATGGATTTATTGTGATGGTGTAGACTATATTACATGGATTTATTGTGATGGTGTAGACTATATTACATGATTATTGTGATGTGTGTAGCTATATTACATGGATTTATTGTGAAGGTGTAGTAGACTATATTACATGGATTTATTGTGATGGTGTAGGCTATATTACATTGATTTATTGTGATGGTGTAGACTATATTACATGATTTATTGTGATGGTGTAGCTATATTACATGGATTTATTGTGATGGTGTAGACTATATTACATGGATTTATTGTGATGTGTAGACTATATTACATGGATTTATTGTGATGGTGTAGTCTATATTACATGGATTATTGTGATGGTGTAGGCTATATTACATGGATTTGTTATGAAGGTGTAGATAGACTATATTACATGGATTTATTGTGAGGTGTAGATATACTATATTACATGGATTTATTGTGAAGGTGTAGATAGACTATATTACATGGATTTATTGTGATGGTGTAGGCTATATTACATGGATTTATTGTGATGGTGTAGGCTATATTACATGGATTTATTGTGATGGTGTAGATAGACTATATTACATGGATTTATTTTGATGGTGTAGATAGACTATATTACATGGATTTATTGTGATGTGTGTATAGACTATATTACATGGATTTATTGTGATGGTGTAGGCTATATTACATGTTTTATTGTGATGGTGTAGACTATATTACATGGATTTTTTGTGATGATGTACATAGACTATATTACATGATTTATTGTGATGGTGTAGGCTATATTACATGGATTTATGTGATGTGTGGTAGACTATATTACATGGATTTATTGTGATGGTGTAGGCTATATTACATGGATTTATTGTGATGGTGTGGACTATATTACATGGATTTTTGTGATGGTGTAGGCTATATTACATGGATTTATTGTGATGGTGTAGACTATATTACATGGATTTATTGTGATGGTGTAGTAGAATATTACATGGATTTTTGTGCGATGGTGTAGCTATATTACATGAATTTATTGTGATGGTGTAGCTATATTACATGGATTTATTGTGATGGTGTAGACTATATTACATGGATTTATTGTGATGGTGTAGATAGCTATATTACATGGATTATTGTGAAGGTGTAGATAGACTATATTACATGGATTTATTGTGATGGTGTAGACTATTTACATGGATTTTTTGTGATGATGTAGATATACTAATTACATGGATTTATTGTGATGGTGTAGGCTATATTACATGGAGTTATTGTGATGGTGTAGGCTATATTACATGGATTTATTTGATGTGGTAGGTAGACTATATTACATGGATTTATTGTGATGGTGTAGACTATATTACATGGATTTTTTGTGGATGGTGTAGACTATATTACATGGATTTATTGTGATGGTGTAGAATATTACATGGATTTATTGTGATGGTGTAGACTATATTACATGGATTTATTGTGATGGTGTAGGCTATATTACATGGATTTATTGTGATGGTGTAGGATATATTACATGGATTTATTGTGTGTGTAGGCTATATTACATGTTTATTGTGATGGTGTAGACTATATTACATGGATTTATTGTGATGGTGTAGACTATATTACATGGATTTATTGTGATGGTGTAGCTATATTACATGGATTTATTGTGATGGTGTAGGCTATATTACATGGATTTAGTGTGATGGTGTAGACTATATTACATGATTTTTTGTGATGGTGTAGCTATATTACATGGATTTATTGTGATGGTGTAGTATATTACATTGATTTATTGTGATGGTGTAGGCTATATTACATGGATTTATTGTGATGGTAGGCTATATTACATGATTTATTGTGATGGTGTAGGTATATTACATGGATTTTATTGTGATGGTGTAGGCTATATACATGGATTTATTGTGATGGTGTAGACTATATTACATGGATTTATTGTGATGGTGTAGACTATATTACAGGATTTATTGTGATGGTGTAGACTATATTACATGGATTTATTGTGATGGTGTAGGCTATATTACATGGATTTATTGTGATGGTGTAGGTATACTATAATTATTGTGATGGTTGTGAATTTTTTTTTGAATTTTTATTGTGATGGTGTAGACTATATTACATGATTTATTGTGATGGTGTAGACTATATTACATGGATTTATTGTGATGGTGTAGGTAGACTATATTACATGGATTTATTGTGATGGTGTAGACTAATTACATGGATTTATTGTGATGGTGTAGACTATATTACATGGATTTATTGTGATGGTGTAGACTATATTACATGGATTTATTGTGATGGTGTAGACTATATTACATGGATTTAGTTGTGATGGTGTAGGCTATATATACATGGATTTATTGTGATGGTGTAGGCTATATTACTGGATTTATTGTGATGGTTTAGACTATATTACATGGATTTATTGTGATGGTGTAGACTATATTACATGGATTTATTGTGATGGTGTAGGTAGCTATATTACATGGATTTATTGTGATGGTGTAGACTATATTACATGGATTTATTGTGATGGTGTAGACTATATTACATGGATTTATGTGATGGTGTAGACTATATTACATGGATTTATTGTGATGGTGTAGGCTATATTACATGGATTTATTGTGATGGTGTACTATATTACATGGATTTATTGTGATGGTGTAGACTATATTACATGGATTTAGTGTGATGGTGTAGGCTATAATACATGGATTTATTGGGATGGTGTAGGTATCTATATACATGGATTTATTGTGACGTTGTAGACTATATTACATGGATTTATTGTGATGGTGTAGACTATATTACATGGATTTATTGTGATGGTGTAGGTAGGCTATTTTACATAGATTTATTGTGAAGGTGTAGACTATATTACATGGATTTAGTGTGATGGTGTAGACTATATTACATGGATTTATTGTGATGGTGTAGACTATATTACATGGATTTATTGTGATGGTGTAGGCTATATTACATGGATTTAGTGTAATGGTGTAGACTATATTACATGGATTTATTGTGATGGTGTAGATATATTAAATGGATTTATTGTGATGGTGTAGGCTATATACATGGATTTTTTGTGATGGTGTAGATAGACTATATTACATGGATTTATTGTGATGGTGTAGGTAGACTATATTACATGATTTATTGTGATGGTGTAGATATATAAATGGATTTATTGTGATGGTGTAGGCTATATTACATGGATTTATTGTGATGGTGTAGGCTATATTACATGGATTTATTGTGATGTGTAGACTATATTACATGGATTTATTGTGATGGTGTAGACTATATTACATGGATTTGTGTGATGGTGTAGACTATATTACATGGATTTATTGTGATGGTGTAGACTATATTACATGGATTTTTGTGATGGTGTAGTAGACTATATTACATGGATTTATTGTGATGGTGTAGGCTATATTACATGGATTTATTGTGATGGTGTAGACTATATTACATGGATTTATTGTGATGGTGTAGGCTATATTACATGGATTTAGTGTGATGGTGTAGACTATATTACATGGATTTATTGTGAAGGTGTAGACTATATTACATGGATTTTTGTGATGGTGTAGCTATATTACATGGATTTATTGTGATGGTGTAGCTATATTACATGGATTATTATGAAGGTGTAGATAGACTATATTACATGGATTTATTGTGAGGTGTAGATAGCCTATATTACATGGATTTATTGTGATGGTGTAGGCTATATTACATGGATTTATTGTGATGGTGTAGACTATATTACATGGATTTATTGTGATGGTGTAGATATATTACATGGATTTTGTGTGATGGTGTAGACTATATTACATGGATTTTTTTGTGAGGTGTAGATATATTTACATGGATTTATTGTGATGGTGTAGACTATATTACATGGATTTTTTGTGATGGTGTAGATAGACTATATTACATGGATTTATTGTGATGGTGTAGGCTATATTACATGGATTTATTGTGATGGTGTAGGCTATATTCATGGATTTATTGTGATGTTGTAGTAGCTATATTACATGGATTTATTGTGATGGTGTAGACTATATTACATGGATTTATTGTGAGGTGTACTATATTACATGGATTTATGTGATGGTGTAGACTATATTACATGGATTTATTGTGTTGGTGTAGGCTATATTACATGGATTTATTGTGATGGTGTAGCTATATTACATGGATTTATTGTGATGGTGTAGGAGACTATATTACATGATTTATTGTGATGGTGTAGACTATATTACATGGATTTATTGTGATGGTGTAGGCTATATTACATGGATTTATTGTGAATGGTGTAGATAGACTATATTACATGGATTTATTGTGAGGTGTAGAGACTATATTACATGATTTATTGTGATGGTGTAGATAGACTATATTACATGGATTTATTGTGATGTGTAGATAGACTATATTACATGGATTTATTGTGATGGTGTAGGCTATATTACATGGATTTATTGCGATGGTGTAGGCTATATTACATGGATTTATTGTGATGGTGTAGTAGACTATATTACATGGATTTATTGTGATGGTGTAGGCTATATTACATGGATTTATTGTGATGGTGTGGACTATATTACATGGATTTATTGTGATGGTGTAGCTATATTACATGGATTTATTGTGATATGTGTACTATATTACATGGATTTATTGTGATGGTGTAGATAATATATTACATGGATTTATTGTGATGGTGTAGACTATATTACATGGATTTATTGTGATGGTGTAGGCTATATTACATGGATTTATTGTGATGGTGTAGACTATATTACATGGATTTATTGTGAGGTGTAGATAGACTATATACATGATTTATTGTGATGGTGTAGATAGACTATATTACATGGATTTATTGTGATGGTGTAGACTATATTACATGGATTTATTGTGATGGTGTAGGCTATATTACATGGATTTATTGTGATGGTGTAGTCTACTATATTACATGGATTTATTGTGATGGTGTAGACTATATTACATGGATTTATTGTGATGGTGTAGACTATATTACAGGATTTATTGTGATGGTGTAGACTATATTACATGGATTTATTGTGATGGTGTAGGCTATATTACATGGATTTATTGTGATGGTGTAGACTATATTACATGGATTTATGTGTGGGTGTAGACTATATACATGGATTTATTGTGATGGTGTAGTAGACTATATTACATGGATTTATTGTGATGGTAGAGTATATTACATGGATTTATTGTATGGTGTAGACTATATTACATGGATTTAGTGTGATGGTGTAGACTATATTACATGGATTATTGTGATGGTGTAGACTATATTACATGGATTTATTGTGAGGTGTAGGTAGACTATATTACATGGATTTATTGTGATGGTGTAGGCTATATTACATGGATTTATTGTGATGGTGTAGACTATATTACATGGATTTATTGTGATGGTGTAGGCTATATTACATGGATTTAGTGTGATGGTGTAGACTATATTACATGGATTTATTGTGATGGTGTAGACTATATTACATGGATTTATTGTGATGGTGTAGTCTATATTACATGGATTTATTGTGATGGTGTAGGCTATATTACATGGATTTTTGTGATGGTGTAGCTATATTACATGGATTTTTTGTGATGGTGTAGATAAATATTACATGGATTTATTGCGATGGTGTAGACTATATTACATGGATTTATTGTGATGGTGTAGGCTATATTACATGGATTTATTATGATGGTGTATAGACTATATTACATGGATTTATTGTGAAGGTGTAGATAGACTATTTACATGGATATTGTGAAGGTGTAGATAGACTATATTACATGGATTTATTGTGATGGTGTAGGCTATATTACATGGATTTATTGTGATGGTGTAGGCTATATTACATGGATTTATTATGAAGGTGTAGATAGACTATATTACATGGATTTATTGTGAAGGTGTAGATAGACTATATACATGGATTTATTGTGATGTAGTAGACTATATTACATGGATTTATTGTGATGGTGTAGGCTATATTACATGGATTTATTGTGATGGTGTAGACTATATTACATAGATTTTTTGTGATGATGTACATAGACTATATTACATGGATTTATTGTGATGGTGTAGGCTATATTACATGGAGTTTATTGTGATGGTGTAGGTAGACATATTACTTGGATTTATTGTGATGGTGTAGGCTATATTACATGGATTTACTGTGATGGTGTGGACTATATTACATGGATTTATTGTGATGGTGTAGGCTATATTACATGGATTTATTGTGAATGTAGACTATATTACATGGATTTATTGTGATGGTAGATAGACTATATTACATGGATTTTGTTGCGATGGTGTAGACTATATTACATGGATTTATTGTGATGGTGTAGGCTATATTACATGGATTTATTGTGATGGTGTAGATAGACTATATTACATGGATTTATTGTGAAGGTGTAGATAGACTATATTACATGGATTTATTGTGAAGGTGTAGATAGACTATATTACATGGATTTATTGTGATGGTGTAGACTATATTACATGGATTTTTTGTGATGATGTACATAGACTATATTACATGGATTTATTGCGATGGTGTAGGCTATATTACATGGATTAATTGTGATGTGTGTAGACTCTATTACATGGATTTATTGTGAAGGTGTAGGTAGACTATATTACTGGATTTATTGTGATGGTGTAGGCTATATTACATGGATTTATTGTGATGGTGTAGACTATATTACATGGATTTATTGTGATGGTGTAGGCTATATTACATGGATTTAGTGTGATGGTGTAGACTATATTACATGGATTTATTGTGATGGTGTAGACTATATTACATGGATTTATTGTGATGGTGTAGTCTATATTACATGGATTTATTGTGATGGTGTAGGCTATATTACATGGATTTATTGTGATGGTGTAGGCTATATTACATGGATTTTTTGTGATGGTGTAGAATATATTACATGAATTTATTGTGATGGTGTAGACTATATTACATGGATTTATTGTGATGGTGTAGGCTATATTACATGGATTTATTGTGAAGGTGTAGATAGACTATATTACATGGATTTATTGTGAAGGTGTAGTAGACTATATTACATGGATTTATTGTGAGGGTGTAGACTATATTACATGGATTTATTGTGATGGTGTAGGCTATATTACATGGATTTATTGTGATGGTGTAGACTATATTACATGGATTTATTGTGAAGGTGTAGATAGACTATATTACATGGATTTATTGTGATGGTGTAGATAGACTATATTACATGGATTTATTGTGATGGTGTAGATAGACTTATTACATGGATTTATTGTGATGGTGTAGGCTATATTACATGGATTTATTGTGATGGTGTAGACTATATTACATGGATTTTTTGTGATTGTACATAGACTATATTACATGGATTTATTGTGATGGTGTAGGCTATATTACATGGAGTTATTGTGATGGTGTAGGTAGACTATATTACATGGATTTATTGTGATGGTGTAGGCTATATTACATGGATTTATTGTGATGGTGTGGACTATATTACATGGATTTATTGTGATGGTGTAGGCTATATTACATGGATTTATTGTGATGGTGTAGACTATATTACATGGATTTATTGTGATGGTGTAGAATATATTACATGGATTTGTTGTGATGGTGTAGACTATATTACATGGATTTATTGTGATGGTGTAGGCTATATTACATGGATTTATTGTGAGGTGTAGATAGACTATATTACATGGATTTATTGTGATGGTGTAGTAGACTATATTACATGGATTTATTGTGATGGTGTAGATAGACTATATTACATGGATTTATTGTGATGGTGTAGACTATATTACATAGATTTTTTGTGATGATGTACATAGACTATATTACATGGATTTATTGCGATGGTGTAGGCTATATTACATGGAGTTATTGGATGGTTGTAGGCTATATTACATGGATTTATTGTGATGTTGTAGGTAGACTATATTACATGGGATTTATTGTGATGGTGTAGGACTATATTACATGGATTTATTGTGAAGGTGTAGACTATATTACATGGATTTAGTGTGATGCGTGTAGACTATATTACATGGATTTATTGTGTTGGAGTAGGCTGATATTACTGGATTTATTGTGATGGTGTAGACTATATTACATGGGTTTATTGTGATGGTGTAGGTAGACTATATTACATGGATTTATTGTGATGGTGTAGGTAGACTATATTACATGGATTTATTGTTAGGTGTAGAGTATATTATCAGGGATGTATGTATGGTAGACTATATTACATGGATTATTGTGATGGTGCAGGTAGACTATATTACATGGATTTATGGTGAGGTGGTAGGTAGACTATATTACATGGATTTATTGTGATGATGGTGCAGGTAGACTATATTACATGGATTTATTGTGATGGGTGTAGGCTGATGTTACATGGATTTATTTGATGGGTGTAGGCTATATTACATGGATTATTGTGATGGTGTGAGTCGATATTACATGGATGTATTGTGGATGTGGAGGCTATATTACATGGATGTATTGTGATGGTGTAGTTCTATATTACATGGATTTATTGTGATGGTGTAGGCTATATTAATGGATTATGGGGATGGTGTAGGCTATATTACATTGGATGTATGTGATGGTGGTAGTCTTATTACATGGATTTATTGTGACCGGTTTAAGGCTATATTACATGGATTTATTGTGATGTGTAGGCTATATTACATGGATTTATTGTGATGGTGTAGGCTATATTACATGGATTTATTGTGATGTTGTAGGTAGACTATATTACATGGATTTATTGTGATGTGTAGACTATATTACATGGATGTATTGTGAAGGTGTAGACTATATTACATGGATTTAGTGTGATGGTGTAGACTATATTACATGGATTTATTGTGATGGTGTAGGTAGACTATATTACATGGATTTATTGTGATGGTGTAGACTATATTACATGGAATTAGTGTGATGGTGTAGACTATATTACATGGATTTATTGTGTTGGTGTAGGCTATATTACATGGGTTTATTGTGATGTGTAGGTAGACTATATTACATGGATTTATTGTGATGGTGTAGGTAGACTATATTACATGGATTTATTGTGATGGTGTAGGCTATGTTACATTGATTATTGTGATGGTGTAGGCTATATTACATGGATTTATTGGATGGTGTAGGGCTATATTACATGGCTTTTTGTGATTGGTGTAGATAGACTATATTATATGAATTTATTGCGATGGTGTAGACTACATTACATGAATTTATTGTGATGGTGTAGGCTATATTACATGGATTTATTGTGATGGTGTAGGTAGACTATATTACATGGATTTATTGTGATGGTGTAGACTATATTACATGGAATTAGTGTGATGGTGTAGACTATATTACATGGATTTATTGTGTTGGTGTAGGCTATATTACATGGGTTTATTGTGATGGTGTAGGTAGACTATATTACATGGATTTATTGTGATGGTGTAGGTAGACTATATTACATGGATTTATTGTGATGGTGTAGGCTATATTACATTGATTTATTGTGATGGTGTAGGCTATATTACATGGATTTATTGTGATGGTGTAGGCTATATTACATGGCTTTTTGTGATGGTGTAGATAGACTATATTACATGGATTCATTGCGATGGTGTAGACTACATTACATGAATTATTGTGATGGTGTAGGCTATATTACATGGATTTATTATGAAGGTGTAGATAGACTATATTACATGGATTTATTGTGAAGGTGTAGATAGACTATATTACATGGATTTATTGTGAAGGTGTAGATAGACTATATTACATGGATTTATTGTGATGGTGTAGGCTATATTACATGGATTTATTGTGATGGTGTAGGCTATATTACATGGATTTATTATGAAGGTGTAGATAGACTATATTACATGGATTTATTGTGAAGGTGTAGATAGACTATATTACATGGATTTATTGTGAAGGTGTAGATAGACTATATTACATGGATTTATTGTGATGGTGTAGGCTATATTACATGGATTTATTGTGATGGTGTAGACTATATTACATAGATTTTTTGTGATGATGTACATAGACTATATTACATGGATTTATTGCGATGGTGTAGGCTATATTACATGGAGTTATTGTGATGGTGTAGGTAGACTATATTACTTGGATTTATTGTGATGGTGTAGGCTATATTACATGGATTTACTGTGATGGTGTGGACTATATTACATGGATTTATTGTGATGGTGTAGGCTATATTACATGGATTTATTGTGATAGTGTAGACTATATTACATGGATTTATTGTGATGGTGTAGATAGAATATATTACATGAATTTGTTGCGATGGTGTAGACTACATTACATGAATTTATTGTGATGGTGTAGGCTATATTACATGGATTTATTATGAAGGTGTAGATAGACTATATTACATGGATTTATTGTGAAGGTGTAGATAGACTATATTACATGGATTTATTGTGAAGGTGTAGATAGACTATATTACATGGATTTATTGTGATGGTGTAGACTATATTACATAGATTTTTTGTGATGATGTACATAGACTATATTACATGGATTTATTGCGATGGTGTAGGCTATATTACATGGAGTTATTGTGATGGTGTAGGCTATATTACATGGATTTATTGTGATGTTGTAGGTAGACTATATTACATGGATTTATTGTGATGGTGTAGACTATATTACATGGATTTATTGTGAAGGTGTAGACTATATTACATGGATTTAGTGTGATGGTGTAGACTATATTACATGGATTTATTGTGTTGGAGTAGGCTATATTACATGGATTTATTGTGATGGTGTAGACTATATTACATGGGTTTATTGTGATGGTGTAGGTAGACTATATTACATGGATTTATTGTGATGGTGTAGGTAGACTATATTACATGGATTTATTGTTATGGTGTAGAGTATATTACATGGATTTATTGTTATGGTGTAGACTATATTACATGGATTTATTGTGATGGTGCAGGTAGACTATATTACATGGATTTATTGTGATGGTGTAGACTATATTACATGGATTTATTGTGATGGTGCAGGTAGACTATATTACATGGATTTATTGTGATGGTGTAGGCTATGTTACATGGATTTATTGTGATGGTGTAGGCTATATTACATGGATTTATTGTGATGGTGTAGTCTATATTACATGGATGTATTGTGATGGTGTAGGCTATATTACATGGATGTATTGTGATGGTGTAGTCTATATTACATGGATTTATTGTGATGGTGTAGGCTATATTACATGGATTTATTGTGATGGTGTAGGCTATATTACATGGATGTATTGTGATGGTGTAGTCTATATTACATGGATTTATTGTGACGGTTAAGGCTATATTACATGGATTTATTGTGATGGTGTAGGCTATATTACATGGATTTATTGTGATGGTGTAGGCTATATTACATGGATTTATTGTGATGTTGTAGGTAGACTATATTACATGGATTTATTGTGATGGTGTAGACTATATTACATGGATTTATTGTGAAGGTGTAGACTATATTACATGGATTTAGTGTGATGGTGTAGACTATATTACATGGATTTATTGTGATGGTGTAGGTAGACTATATTACATGGATTTATTGTGATGGTGTAGACTATATTACATGGAATTAGTGTGATGGTGTAGACTATATTACATGGATTTATTGTGTTGGTGTAGGCTATATTACATGGGTTTATTGTGATGGTGTAGGTAGACTATATTACATGGATTTATTGTGATGGTGTAGGTAGACTATATTACATGGATTTATTGTGATGGTGTAGGCTATGTTACATTGATTTATTGTGATGGTGTAGGCTATATTACATGGATTTATTGTGATGGTGTAGGCTATATTACATGGCTTTTTGTGATGGTGTAGATAGACTATATTATATGAATTTATTGCGATGGTGTAGACTACATTACATGAATTTATTGTGATGGTGTAGGCTATATTACATGGATTTATTGTGATGGTGTAGGTAGACTATATTACATGGATTTATTGTGATGGTGTAGACTATATTACATGGAATTAGTGTGATGGTGTAGACTATATTACATGGATTTATTGTGTTGGTGTAGGCTATATTACATGGGTTTATTGTGATGGTGTAGGTAGACTATATTACATGGATTTATTGTGATGGTGTAGGTAGACTATATTACATGGATTATTGTGATGGTGTAGGCTATATTACATTGATTTATTGTGATGGTGTAGGCTATATTACATGGATTTATTGTGATGGTGTAGGCTATATTACATGGCTTTTTGTGATGGTGTAGATAGACTATATTACATGGATTCATTGCGATGGTGTAGACTACATTACATGAATTTATTGTGATGGTGTAGGCTATATTACATGGATTTATTATGAAGGTGTAGATAGACTATATTACATGGATTTATTGTGAAGGTGTAGATAGACTATATTACATGGATTTATTGTGAAGGTGTAGATAGACTATATTACATGGATTTATTGTGATGGTGTAGGCTATATTACATGGATTTATTGTGATGGTGTAGGCTATATTACATGGATTTATTATGAAGGTGTAGATAGACTATATTACATGGATTTATTGTGAAGGTGTAGATAGACTATATTACATGGATTTATTGTGAAGGTGTAGATAGACTATATTACATGGATTTATTGTGATGGTGTAGGCTATATTACATGGATTTATTGTGATGGTGTAGACTATATTACATAGATTTTTTGTGATGATGTACATAGACTATATTACATGGATTTATTGCGATGGTGTAGGCTATATTACATGGAGTTATTGTGATGGTGTAGGTAGACTATATTACTTGGATTTATTGTGATGGTGTAGGCTATATTACATGGATTTACTGTGATGGTGTGGACTATATTACATGGATTTATTGTGATGGTGTAGGCTATATTACATGGATTTATTGTGATAGTGTAGACTATATTACATGGATTTATTGTGATGGTGTAGATAGAATATATTACATGAATTTTGTTGCGATGGTGTAGACTACATTACATGAATTTATTGTGATGGTGTAGGCTATATTACATGGATTTATTATGAAGGTGTAGATAGACTATATTACATGGATTTATTGTGAAGGTGTAGATAGACTATATTACATGGATTTATTGTGAAGGTGTAGATAGACTATATTACATGGATTTATTGTGATGGTGTAGACTATATTACATAGATTTTTTGTGATGATGTACATAGACTATATTACATGGATTTATTGCGATGGTGTAGGCTATATTACATGGAGTTATTGTGATGGTGTAGGCTATATTACATGGATTTATTGTGATGTTGTAGGTAGACTATATTACATGGATTTATTGTGATGGTGTAGACTATATTACATGGATTTATTGTGAAGGTGTAGACTATATTACATGGATTTAGTGTGATGGTGTAGACTATATTACATGGATTTATTGTGTTGGTGTAGGCTATATTACATGGATTTATTGTGATGGTGTAGACTATATTACATGGGTTTATTGTGATGGTGTAGGTAGACTATATTACATGGATTTATTGTGATGGTGTAGGTAGACTATATTACATGGATTTATTGTTATGGTGTAGAGTATATTACATGGATTTATTGTTATGGTGTAGACTATATTACATGGATTTATTGTGATGGTGCAGGTAGACTATATTACATGGATTTATTGTGATGGTGTAGACTATATTACATGGATTTATTGTGATGGTGCAGGTAGACTATATTACATGTATTTATTGTGATGGTGTAGGCTATGTTACATGGATTTATTGTGATGGTGTAGGCTATATTACATGGATTTATTGTGATGGTGTAGTCTATATTACATGGATTTATTGTGATGGTGTAGGCTATATTACATGGATGTATTGTGATGGTGTAGTCTATATTACATGGATTTATTGTGATGGTGTAGGCTATATTACATGGATTTATTGTGATGGTGTAGGCTATATTACATGGATGTATTGTGATGGTGTAGTCTATATTACATGGATTTATTGTGACGGTTAAGGCTATATTACATGGATTTATTGTGATGGTGTAGGCTATATTACATGGATTTATTGTGATGGTGTTGGCTATATTACATGGATTTATTGTGATGTTGTAGGTAGACTATATTACATGGATTTATTGTGATGGTGTAGACTATATTACATGGATTTATTGTGAAGGTGTAGACTATATTACATGGATTTAGTGTGATGGTGTAGACTATATTACATGGATTTATTGTGATGGTGTAGGTAGACTATATTACATGGATTTATTGTGATGGTGTAGACTATATTACATGGAATTAGTGTGATGGTGTAGACTATATTACATGGATTTATTGTGTTGGTGTAGGCTATATTACATGGGTTTATTGTGATGGTGTAGGTAGACTATATTACATGGATTTATTGTGATGGTGTAGGTAGACTATATTACATGGATTTATTGTGATGGTGTAGGCTATGTTACATTGATTTATTGTGATGGTGTAGGCTATATTACATGGTTTTATTGTGATGGTGTAGGCTATATTACATGGCTTTTTGTGATGGTGTAGATAGACTATATTACATGGATTCATTGCGATGGTGTAGGCTATATTACATGGATTTATTGTGATGGTGTAGGCTATATTACATGGATTTTTTTGTGATGGTGTAGATAGACTATATTATATGAATTTATTGCGATGGTGTGGACTACATTACATGAATTTATTGTGACGGTGTAGGCTATATTACATGGATTTATTGTGATGGTGTAGGTAGACTATATTACATGGATTTATTGTGATGGTGTAGACTATATTACATGGAATTAGTGTGATGGTGTAGACTATATTACATGGATTTATTGTGTTGGTGTAGGCTATATTACATGGGTTTATTGTGATGGTGTAGGTAGACTATATTACATGGATTTATTGTGATGGTGTAGGTAGACTATATTACATGGATTTATTGTGATGGTGTAGGCTATATTACATTGATTTATTGTGATGGTGTAGGCTATATTACATGGATTTATTGTGATGGTGTAGGCTATATTACATGGCTTTTTGTGATGGTGTAGATAGACTATATTACATGGATTCATTGCGATGGTGTAGACTATATTACATGCATTTATTGTGATGGTGTAGGCTATATTACATGGATTTTTTTGTGATGGTGTAGATAGACTATATTATATGAATTTATTGCGATGGTGTAGACTACATTACATGAATTTATTGTGATGGTGTAGGCTATATTACATGGATTTATTGTGATGGTGTAGGTAGACTATATTACATGGATTTATTGTGATGGTGTAGACTATATTACATGGAATTAGTGTGATGGTGTAGACTATATTACATGGATTTATTGTGTTGGTGTAGGCTATATTACATGGGTTTATTGTGATGGTGTAGGTAGACTATATTACATGGATTTATTGTGATGGTGTAGGTAGACTATATTACATGGATTTATTGTGATGGTGTAGGCTATATTACATTGATTTATTGTGATGGTGTAGGCTATATTACATGGATTTATTGTGATGGTGTAGGCTATATTACATGGCTTTTTGTGATGGTGTAGATAGACTATATTACATGGATTCATTGCGATGGTGTAGACTATATTACATGCATTTATTGTGATGGTGTAGGCTATATTACATGGATTTATTGTGATGGTATAGACTGTATTACATTGATTTATTGTGAAGGTGTAGACTATATTACATGGCTTTATTGTGATGGTGTAGACTATATTACATGGATTTATTGTGATGGTGTAGGCTATATTACATGGATTTATTGTGATGGTGTAGACTATATTACATGGATTTATTGTGATGGTGTAGGTAGGCTATATTACATGGATTTATTGTGAAGGTGTAGACTATATTACATGGATTTAGTGTGATGGTGTAGACTATATTACATGGATTTATTGTGATGGTGTAGACTATATTACATGGATTTATTGTGATGGTGTAGGCTATATTACATGGATTTATTGTGATGGTGTAGGCTATATTACATGGATTTAGTGTGATAGTGTGGGTAGACTATGTTACATGGATTTATTGTGTTGGTGTAGACTATATTACATGGATTTATTGTGATGGTGTAGGCTATATTACATGGATTTATTGTGAAGGTGTAGAGTATATTACATGGATTTATTGTGAAGGTGTAGAGTATATTACATGGATTTATTGTGATGGTGTAGGCTATATTACATGGATTTATTGTGATGGTGTAGGCTATATTACATGGATTTATTGTGATGTGTGTAGACTCTATTACATGGATTTATTGGGATGGTGTAGGCTATATTACATGGATTTATTGTGATGGTGTAGACTATATTACATGGATTTATTGTGATGGTGTAGGCTATATTACATGGATTTATTGTGATGGTGTAGACTATATTACATGGATTTATTGTGATGGTGTAGACTATATTACATGGATTTATTGTGATTGTGTAGGCTATATTACATGGATTTATTGTGATGGTGTAGACTATATTACATGGATTTATTGTGATGGTGTAGACTATATTACATGGATTTATTGTGATTGTGTAGGCTATATTACATGGATTTATTGTGATGGTGTAGACTATATTACATTGATTTATTGTGAAGGTGTAGAGTTTATTACATGGATTTATTGTGAAGGTGTAGAGTATATTACATGGATTTATTGTGAAGGTGTAGAGTATATTACATGAGCTCAGCAGTTCAGTGTTGTCATTATGTCTGAAATGGCCTACCCACATCTCACCTCTAGGGGGCAGCAGACTCCACCCCAGAGCCACAGTAAGACATTAAATTTACCCTACCCACATCTCACCTCTAGGGTGCAGCACACTCCACCCCAGAGCCACAGTAAGACATTACATTTACCCTACCCACATCTCACCTCTAGGGGGCAGCAGATTCCACCCCAGAGCCACAGTAAGACATTCCATTTCCACTACCCACATCCCACTTCTAGGGGGCAGCAAACTCCACCCCAGAGCCACAGTAAGATATTCCATTTCCACTACCCACATCCCACCTCTAGGGGGCAGCAGACTCCACCCCAGAGCCACAGTAAGACATTACATTTACCCAACCCACATCTCACCTCTAGGGGGCAGTAGACTCCACCCCAGAGCCACAGTAAGACATTCTATTTCCACTACCCACCTCTAGGGGGCAGCAGACTCCACCCCAGATTCACAGTAAGACATTCCATTTCCACTACCGACATCCCACCTCTAGGGGGCAGCAGACTCCACCCCAGAGCCACAGTAAGACATTAAATTTACCCTACCCACATCTCACCTCTAGGGGGCAGCACACTCCACCCCAGAGCCACAGTAAGACATTCCATTTCCACTACCCACATCCCACCTCTAGGGGGCAGCAGACTCCACCCCAGAGCCACAGTAAGACATTACATTTACCCAACCCACATCTCACCTCTAGGGGGCAGCAGACTCCACCCCAGAGCCACAGTAAGACATTACATTTACCCTACCCACATCTCACCTCTAGGGGGCAGCAGACTCCACCCCAGAGCCACAGTAAGACATTACATTTACCCTACCCACATCTCACCTCTAGGGGGCAGCAAACTCCACCCAGAGCCACAGTAAGACATTCCATTTCCACTACCCACATCCCACCTCTAGGGGGCAGCAGACTCCACCCCAGATTCACAGGAAGACATTCCATTTCCACTACCCACATCCCACCTCTAGGGGGCAGCAGACTCCACCCCAGAGCCACAGTAAGACATTACATTTACCCTACCCACATCTCACCTCTAGGGGGCAGCACACTCCACCCCAGAGCCACAGTAAGACATTACATTTACCCTACCCACATCTCACCTCTAGGGGGCAGCAGACTCCACCCCAGAGCCACAGTAAGACATTACATTTCCACTACCCATATCCCACCTCTAGGGGGCAGCAGACTCCACCCCAGAGCCACAGTAAGACATTACATTTACCCTACCCACATCTCACCTCTAGGGGGCAGCAGACTCCACCCCAGAGCCACAGTAAGACATTACATTTACCCTACCCACATCTCACCTCTAGGGGGCAGCAAACTCCACCCAGAGCCACAGTAAGACATTCCATTTCCACTACCCACATCCCACCTCTAGGGGGCAGCAGACTCCACCCCAGATTCACAGGAAGACATTCCATTTCCACTACCCACATCCCACCTCTAGGGGGCAGCAGACTCCACCCCAGAGCCACAGTAAGACATTACATTTACCCTACCCACATCTCACCTCTAGGGGGCAGCACACTCCACCCCAGAGCCACAGTAAGACATTACATTTACCCTACCCACATCTCACCTCTAGGGGGCAGCAGACTCCACCCCAGAGCCACAGTAAGACATTACATTTCCACTACCCATATCCCACCTCTAGGGGGCAGCAGACTCCACCCCAGAGCCACAGTAAGACATTACATTTACCCTACCCACATCTCACCTCTAAGGGGCAGCAGACTCCACCCCAGAGCCACAGTAAGACATTCCATTTCCACTACCCACATCCCACCTCTAGGGGGCAGCAGACTCCACCCGGAGCCACAGTAAGACATTCCAATTACCCTACCCACATCTCACCTCTAGGGGGCAGCAGACTCCACCCCAGAGCCACAGTAAGACATTACATTTACCCTACCCACATCTCACCTCTAGGGGTTGTTTTAGCAGGATCAGATGGTGACAGGTCTCTATGCTGTTTTAGCAGGATCAGATGGTGACAGGTGTTAATGCTGTCTTAGTAGGATCAGATGGAGACAGGTGTCTATGCTGTCTTAGTAGGATCAGATGGTGACAGGTGTCTATGCTGTCTTAGCAGGATCAGATGGAGACAGGTGTCTATGCTGTCTTAGAAGGATCAGATGGAGACAGGTGTCTATGCTGTCTTAGAAGGATCAGATGGTGACAGGTGTCTATGCTGTCTTAGAAGGATCAGATGGTGACAGGTGTCTATGCTGTCTTAGAAGGATCAGATGGAGACAGGTGTCTATGCTGTCTTAGAAGGATCAGATGGTGACAGGTGTCTATGCTGTCTTAGCAGGATCAGATGGTGACAGGTGTCTATGCTGTCTTAGTAGGATCAGATGGAGACAGATGTCTATGCTGTCTTAGAAGGATCAGATGGTGACAGGTGTCTATGCTGTCTTAGCAGGATCAGATGGTGACAGGTGTCTATGCTGTCTTAGTAGGATCAGATGGTGACAGGTGTCTATGCTGTCTTAGTAGGATCAGATGGTGACAGGTGTCTATGCTGTCTTAGTAGGATCAGATGGTGACAGGTGTCTATGCTGTTCTAGTTAAAACTAAAGGCAAGATGGAGCAACATAAATTAGAGCTTTAGCACAAGGAAAGGGGTGTGCAGCCAGACAACAAGATATTTGGTCAAAACAAAAAAATGGTTGTTTTATCTTTTAACCTTTATTTAACCAGGCAAGTCAGTTAAGAAGAAATCCTTCTTTTCAATGACAGCCTAGGATCAGCGGGTTAACTGGTCTAGGATCAGTGGGTTACCTGGTCTAGGAACAGTGGGTTAACTGGTCTAGGAACAGTGGGTTAACTGGTCTAGGATCAGTCGGTTAACTGGTCTAGGATCAGTGGGTTAAATGGTCTAGGAACAGTGGGTTAACTGGTCTAGGATCAGTCGGTTAACTGGTCTAGGATCAGTGGGTTAACTGGTCTAGGAACAGTGGGTTAACTGGTCTAGGATCAGTGGGTTAACTGGTCTAGGAACAGTGGGTTAACTGGTCTAGGATCAGTGGGTTAACTGGTCTAGGAACAGTGGGTTAACTGGTCTAGGATCAGTGGGTTAACTAGTCTAGGATCAGTGGGTTAACTGGTCTAGGAACAGTGGGTTAACTGGTCTAGGATCAGTGGGTTAACTGGTCTAGGATCAGTGGGTTAACTGGTCTAGGATCAGTGGGTTAACTGGTCTAGGAACAGTGGGTTAACTGGTCTAGGATCAGTGGGTTAACTGGTCTAGGATCAGTGGGTTAACTGGTCTAGGATCAGTGGGTTAACTGGCCTAGGATCAGTGGGTTAACTGCCTTGTTCAGGGGCAGAATGACAGATTTGTATCTTGTCAGCTCAGCGATTTGAACTTGCAACCTTTCAGTTACTTGCCCAACGCTCTAACCTCTAGGCTACCGGCCAATGCTCTAACCACTAGGCTACCTGCCAACGCTCTAACCACTAGGCTACCTGCCAATGCTCTAACCACTAGGCTACCTGCCAACGCTCTAACCACTAGGCTACCTGCCAACGCTCTAACCACTAGGCTACCTGCCAACGCTCTAACCACTAGGCTACCTGCCAATGCTCTAACCACCAGGCTACCTGCCAACGCTCTAACCACCAGGCTACTTGCCCAACGCTCTAACCACTAGGCTACCTGCCCAACGCTCTAACCACTAGGCTACCTGCCAACGCTCTAACCACTAGGCTACCTGCCAACGCTCTAACCACTAGGCTACCTGCCAACGCTCTAACCACTAGGCTACCTGCCAACGCTCTAACCACCAGTCTACCTGCCAACGCTCTAACCACCAGGCTACTTGCCCAACGCTCTAACCACTAGGCTACCTGCCCAACGCTCTAACCTCTAGGCTACTTGCCCAACACTCTAACCACTAGGCTACCTGCCAACGCTCTAACCACTAGGCTACCTGCCAACGCTCTAACCTCTAGGCTACCTGCCAACGCTCTAACCACTAGGCTACCTGCCAACGCTCTAACCACTAGGCTACCTGCCAACGCTCTAACCACTAGGCTACCTGCCAACGCTCTAACCACTAGGCTACCTGCCAACGCTCTAACCACTAGGCTACCTGCCAACGCTCTAACCTCTAGGCTACCTGCCAACGCTCTAACCACTAGGCTACCTGCCAACACTCTAACCTCTAGGCTACCTGCCAACGCTCTAACCACTAGGCTACCTGCCCAACGCTCTAACCACTATGCTACCTGCCAACGTTCTAACCTCTAGGCTACCTGCCCAACGCTCTAACCTCTAGGCTACTTGCCCAACGCTCTAACCACTAGACTACCTGCCAACGCTCTAACCACTAGGCTACCTGCCAACGCTCTTACCTCTAGGCTACTTGCCCAACCCTCTAACCACTAGGCTACCTGCCAACGCTCTAACCACTAGGCTACCTGCCAACGCTCTAACCACTAGGCTACCTGCCAACGCTCTAACCACTAGGCTACCTGCCAACGCTCTAACCTCTAGGCTACCTGCCAACGCTCTAACCACTAGGCTACCTGCCAACACTCTAACCTCTAGGCTACCTGCCAACGCTCTAACCACTAGGCTACCTGCCCAACGCTCTAACCACTAGGCTACCTGCCAACGTTCTAACCTCTAGGCTACCTGCCCAACGCTCTAACCTCTAGGCTACTTGCCCAACGCTCTAACCACTAGGCTACCTGCCAACGCTCTAACCACTAGGCTACCTGCCAACGCTCTTACCTCTAGGCTACTTGCCCAACCCTCTAACCACTAGGCTACCTGCCAATGCTCTAACCACTAGGCTACCTGCCAACGCTCTAACCACCAGGCTACCTGCCAACGCTCTAACCACCAGGCTACTTGCCCAACGCTCTAACCACTAGGCTACCTGCCAACGCTCTAACCACTAGGCTACCTGCCAACGCTCTTACCTCTAGGCTACTTGCCCAACCCTCTAACCTCTAGGCTACTTGCCCAACGCTCTAACCACTAGGCTACCTGCCAACGCTCTAACCACTAGGCTACCTGCCAACGCTCTTACCTCTAGGCTACTTGCCCAACCCTCTAACCACTAGGCTACCTGCCAACGCTCTAACACTAGGCTACCTGCCAACGCTCTAACCACTAGGCTACCTGCCAACGCTCTAACCACTAGGCTACCTGCCAATGCTCTAACCACTAGGCTACCTGCCAACGCTCTAACACTAGGCTACCTGCCAACGCTCTAACCACTAGGCTACCTGCCAACGCTCTAACCACTAGGCTACTTGCCCAACGCTCTAACCACTAGGCTACCTGCCCAACGCTCTAACCTCTAGGCTATTTGCCCAACGCTCTAACCACTAGGCTACCTGCCAACGCTCTAACCACTAGGCTACCTGCCAACGTTCTAAACTCTAGGCTACCTGCCCAACGCTCTAACCTCTAGGCTACCTGCCAACGTTCTAACCTCTAGGCTACCTGCCCAACGCTCTAACCACTAGGCTACCTGCTAACGCTCTAACCACTAGGCTACCTGCCAACGCTCTAACCTCTAGGCTACCTGCCAACGCTCTAACCTCTAGGCTACCTGCCAACGCTCTAACCTCTAGGCTACCTGACAACGCTCTAACCACTAGGCTGTGTTTATATTAGAGAATGTGGTGCATATAAGGAGTGACACATTTTAGTTGATGGTGTTGTGAAATGGAAGTTGTTTTTTTGTTGGTTTTGAGCAAACTTGTCCTACTAAAACATACAATATATTTGTTTTCTTCAGGAAGAAGGTGCTACAGGCATTGGTTATTTCCATGTATATTTCGAGGACATTAGCACGTTTGGCACACTGAGTGGCGTCACCTCGTTAGTCAGTATGTGTTACATGTGTGCTGACGCAGGTGATATTTAAGAGAGTCTGGCCCACTGCTCCTGTTGAGTGATGTGGATGGTTAACACCTTCAGTTGACCTTGTTTGATTTAAAGAAAAACAATCCTCTATCCGATATTCTGTTTTCGTGTGGCTCCACTTGTTGGTTGTTGATGGGGAAACTAAGCTCTCTTGAAGCATTGATCATTTACAGACAATTGTATTGAAAAAATAGGTTAATCACTCGAGGATTTCATCATACACTAGTGACACCTGCTGGTCCAAATAATAATAACAGCCAAATGATTATAGATGACTTAGATATACGCCGTAGCTCGTGCACAGGGTCGCCTTGTCTTCTACCAAAACCAACACCAACCCAATCAGGTGGTTGTTCGATGATAGTAAGCTTTGGACACCATTGACGTGCTTCTGATAAAGAGGAAAAAGCGTTGGCATACTGCTTCGGAATAAACTTCTTAGTGATGTCGTCGCCTTGGAGCTTCTCTGATGTCAAAGTTAACATCACTACTTTGTGTCTTACTTCCTGTCTTTCAGTTTGGTGAGTGTTTGGTCCTCATGGTGGGCCCTCATAGTGGGCCCTCATAGTGGGTCCTTATACCGGGCCCTCATAGTGGGTCCTCATAGTGGGTCCTCATACTGGGCCCTCATAGTGGGTCCTCATACTGGGCCCTCATAGTGGGCCCTCATGGTGGGTCCTCATAGTGGGTCCTCATAGTGGGCCCTTATAGTGGGTCCTCATAGTGGGCCCTCATAGTGGGCCCTCATAGTGGGCCCTCATAGTGAGCCCTCATAGTGGGCCCTCATATTGGGCCCTCATAGTGGGTCCTCATAGTGGGCCCTCATAGTAGGCCCTCATAGCGGGTCCTCATACCGGGCCCTCATAGTGGGTCCTCATAGTGGGTCCTCATACTGGGCCCTCATAGTGGGTCCTCATACTGGGCCCTCAGAGTGGGCCCTCATAGTGGGTCCTCATAGTGGGCCCTCATAGTGGGTCCTCATACTGGGCCCTCATAGTGGGTCCTCATACTGGGCCCTCATAGTGGGTCCTCATACTGGGCCCTCATACTGGGCCCTCATAGAGGGCCCTCATAGTTGGCCCTCATAGTGGGTCCTCATACTGGGCCGTCATAGTGGGTCCTCATACTGGGCCCTCATAGTGGGTCCTCATACTGGGCCCTCATAGTGGGTCCTCATACTGGGCCCTCATACTGGGCCCTCATACTGGGCCCTCATAGTGGGTCCTCATTCTGGGCCCTCATAGTGGGTCCTCATACTGGGCCCTCATAGTGGGTCCTCATAGTGGGCCCTCATAGTGGGTCCTCATACTGGGCCCTCATACTGGGCCCTCATAGTGGGTCCTCATACTGGGCCCTCATAGTGGGTCCTCATACTGGGCCCTCATAGTGGGCCCTCATACTGGACCCTCATAGTGGGCCCTCATAGTGGGTCCTCATACTGGGCCCTCATAGTGGGTCCTCATACTGGGCCCTCATAGTGGGTCCTCATACTGGACCCTCATAGTGGGTCCTCATACTGGGCCCTCATAGTGGGCCCTCATACTGGACCCTCATAGTGGGCCCTCATACTGGGCCATCATAGTGGGCCCTCATACTGGGCCCTCATAGTGGGTCCTCATACTGGGCCCTCATACTGGACCCTCATAGTGGGTCCTCATAGTGGGTCCTCATAGCGGGCCCTCATAGTGGGTCATCATAGTGGGCCCTCATAGTGGGCCCTCATAGTGGACCCTCATATTGGGCCCTCATAGTGGGTCCTCATAGTGTGTCCTCATAGTGGGCCCTCATAGTGGGTCCTCATAGTGGGCCCTCATAGTGGGCCCTCATAGTGGACCCTCATATTGGGCCCTCATAGTGGGTCCTCATAGTGGGTCCTCATAGTGGGCCCTCATAGTAGGCCCTCATAGTGGGCCCTCATACTGGGCCCTCATAGTGGGTCCTCATACTGGGCCCTCATAGTGGGTCCTCATACTGGGCCCTCATACTGGGCCCTCATAGTGGGTCCTCATACTGGGCCCTCATACGGGGCCCTCATAATGGGTCCTCATACTGGGCCCTCATACTGGGCCCTCATAGTGGGCCCTCATAGTGGGTCCTCATACTGGGCCCTCATAGTGGGTCCTCATACTGGGCCCTCATAGTGGGTCCTCATAGTGGGCCCTCATAGTGGGTCCTCATACTGGGCCCTCATACTGGGCCCTCATACTGGGTCTTCATACTGGGCCCTCATAGTGGGCCCTCATAGTGGGCCCTCTTACTGGGCCCTCATACTGGGCCCTCATACTGGGCCCTCATAGTGGGTCCTCTTACTGGACCCACATAGGGGGTCCTCATACTGGACCCACATAGTGGGTCCTCATAGTGGGTCCTCATACTGGGCCCTCATAGTGGGCCCTCATACTGGACCGTCATAGTGGGTCCTCATACTGGGCCCTCATACTGGGTCTTCATACTGGGCCCTCATAGTGGGTCCTAATAGTGGGCCCTCTTACTGGGCCCTCATACTGGGCCCTCATAGTGGGTCCTCATACTGGACCCACATAGGGGGTCCTCATACTGGACCGTCGTAGTGGGTCCTCATACTGGGCCCTCATAGTGGGCCCTCAGACTGTGCCCTCATACTGGGCCCTCATACTGGGTCTTCATACTGGGCCCTCATAGTGGGCCATCATAGTGGGCCCTCATACTGGACCCTCATAGTTGGTCTTCATACTGGACCCTCATAGTGGGTCTTCATACTGGGCCTTCATACTGGGCCCTCACAGTGGGCCCTCACAGTGGGCCCTCACAGTGGGTCCTCATAGTGGGTCTTCATACTGGGCCCTCATACTGGGCCCTCATAGTGGGCCCTCATATTGGACCCTCATAGCGGGTCCTCATAGTGGGTCCTCATAGTGGGCCATCATAGTGGGGGTCTTTTAGGTCCCAGTTGTTGTTTAGTCAACTTGTGGGAATATCATCACCTAGAACCTAAGTGACTTCGTTGCTTCCCCATTCTGTTTTTTGCAACATTTTGGGTTTCTTGTCTGGGAACAAAATGGGAAAGTTCAATGACGCCACAGATGAGCAACTATTCCAACTTATCTCTGTTTTCATGTTCGATATCAAACGGGATCATAATGTCTGTTAGCACAGAGGCTTGTTGTCTAGTTTTCAATAATCAGATAAACCTGTTAGTGACCCGTACAAAACGTCACGTGATATTCTTAAAACAACAGCATTCATTACTCAACTTCCTTCATTCTTAAAACAACAGCATTCATTACTCAACTTCCTTCATTCTTAAAACAACAGCATTCATTACTCAACTTTCTTCATTCTTAAAACAACAGCATTCATTACTCAACTTTCTTCATTCTTAAAACAACAGCATTCATTCCTCAACTTTCTTCATTCTTAAAACAACAGCGTTCAATACTCAACTTTCTTCATTCTTAAAACAACAGCATTCAATACTCAACTTTCTTCATTCTTAAAACAACAGCATTCATTACTCAACTTTCTTCATTCTTAAAACAACAGCATTCATTACTCAACTTTCTTCATTCTTAAAACAACAGCATTCAATACTCAACTTTCTTCATCATCAAAGCTTGATAATGAGATGATGATTTGAATCAGCTGTCTATTGCTGGTCAAATCCTAGAATGGGCTCCTCTTTGGGTCCCCAGGGCTCCTCTTTGGGTCCCCAGGACCAGGACTGAGAAACCTTGCAGTCAATTGAATTAAAACAAAGTGAACTGGGTTCAATTGAGTTCAACTCCATAACTGCCGGTAAACCTGTCATGGCCCTGATCCAACCAGTTCCCATCACCATGACTGTCTGGGTGCGTCCCCAATGGAGCCCTATTCCTTATATAAGTCACTGTTTCTAGAAGTAGTGCACTATGTAGGGAATAGAGTGCCATTTTGGACACTGCCTCGGTTTACTTAACTTGACCCTGTTCCTGCTCCCCACTCACTCCTCCCTCTCAGTTAAACAAATAGAGACGTTCACTATCAGTTCGTTGGTCAACACCACCATGAGGGTCCTCAGCTACGTGTCCAGAAATATATATTCAGGACTTTTTAATTCCTCCTCCTCAGACTCCTCCCCTTATTCTGGACCAATCCTTGGTCTGAACTGGTTTTGATCATGTGTGTCGTCCCAGTGATTGAGAAGTGAACAGGAGTTTTTTTTAACCCAAAGATCCTGATGAAATTCATTAAGTGGGAAGCAACTGAGGGGGAGGAGTCAGGAGGAGGAGTCAGGCTTGACTAGGTTAGTGTTGTAACATGACTAGGGGGATGGGTGAGGAGGAGGAGTCAGGAGGAGGAGTCAGGCTTGACTAGGTTAGTGTTGTAACATGACTAGGGGGAGGAGTCAGGCTTGACTAGGTTAGTGTTGTAACATGACTAGGGGGATGGGTGAGGAGGAGGAGTCAGGAGGAGGAGTCAGGCTTGACTAGGTTAGTGTTGTTACATGACTAGGGGGATGGGTGAGGAGGAGGAGTCAGGAGGAGGAGTCAGGCTTGACTAGGTTAGTGTTGTAACATGACTAGGGGGATGGGTGAGGAGGAGGAGTCAGGAGGAGGAGTCAGGCTTGACTAGGTTAGTGTTGTAACATGACTAGGGGGATGGGTGAGGAGGAGGAGTCAGGAGGAGGAGTCAGGCTTGACTAGGTTAGTGTTGTAACATGACTAGGGGGTTGGGTGAGGAGGAGGAGTCAGGAGGAGGAGTCAGGCTTGACTAGGTTAGTGTTGTAACATGACTAGGGGGATGGGTGAGGAGGAGGAGTCAGTGTGGATTTAAGGGTAAACAATATTCAGACCTCCAGTTCCATTAGCAAGCTGTGATTGTGAAATGAAGATGCAGAAGTCTGTCTCTGTCGTTCCTCTGCTGTTGCTCCTCTGCCTGTGTGGGCTAGGAGTCACCAAAGGTCAAGGGGTAAAGGTCACCGAAGCTGTAGATTTCAAGACGGAAAACGAGGTGGTCAAAACACCAGCAGACGGAAAGACAGACGGACAGACAGACTCTGAGCCGGACCTCTGGGCTGAGCTGAAAGCGCTGAGAGACATGGTGGTGGAACAGAGAGTGGAACTGACTGTCACTCAAAGTCAACTGGAGGACGTGAAGACACAGAATTCAGGTAATAAGAGTTGCCACAATGCAAAAAATGTAAATCTTACCTTGATGTTTTGTAATGTATTATAATGAAGATTACGTCTCATTTACCCAGAAAATATATGTTCTTGTTTTGAGTCCGTCTCATTTACCCAGAAAATATATGTTCTTGTTTTGAGTCCGTCTCATTTACCCAGAAAATATATGTTCTTGTTTTGAGTCCGTCTCATTTACCCAGAAAATATATGTTCTTGTTTTGAGTCCGTCTCATTTACCCAGAAAATATATGTTCTTGTTTTGAGTCCGTCTCATTTACCCAGAAAATATATGTTCTTGTTTTGAGTCCGTCTCATTTACCCAGAAAATATATGTTCTTGTTTTGTAAGGTGTCAATGCATTCTGATGGTAAGAGAGATCTAGGTAAGATGTCAATGCATTCTGATGGTAAGAGAGATCTAGGTAAGGTGTCAATGCATTCTGATGGTAAGAGAGATCTAGGTAAGGTGTCAATGCATTCTGATGGTAAGAGAGATCTAGGTAAGGTGTCAATGCATTCTGATGGTAAGAGAGATCTAGGTAAGGTGTCAATGCATTCTGATGGTAAGAGAGATCTAGGTAAGGTGTCACACTCAACACAGCACATTGAATATAGCACAGATAGGAGCCAGATAGGAGACACAATGTGGACACTGGGGCCAGATAGGAGACACAATGTGGAGACTGGAGCCAGATAGGAGACACAATGTGGACACTGGGGCCAGATAGTAGACACAATGTGGACACTGGAGCCAGATAGGAGACACAATGTGGAGACTGGAGCCAGATAGGAGACACAATGTGGACACTGGGGCCAGATAGTAGACACAATGTGGACACTGGAGCCAGATAGGAGACACAATGTGGACACTGGGGCCTGATAGGAGACACAATGTGGAGACGAGCCAGATAGGAGACACAATGTGGAGACTGGAGCCAGATAGGAGACACAATGTGGACACTGGAGCCAGATAGAAGAAACAATGTGGAGACTTGCCAGATAGGAGACACAATGTGGAGACTGGGACCAGATAGGAGACACAATGTGGAGACTGGAGCCAGATAGGAGACACAATGTGGAGACGAGCCAGATAGGAGACAGAATGTGGAGACTGGGGCCAGATAGGAGACACAATGTGGACACTGGAGCCAGATAGGAGACACAATGTGGAGACTGGAGCCAGATAGAAGACACAATGTGGACACAGGGGCCAGATAGGAGACAAAATGTGGAGACTGGAGCCAGATAGGAGACACAATGTGGACACTGGGGCCAGATAGGAGACACAATGTGGACACTGGAGCCAGATAGGAGACACAATGTGGACACTGGAGCCAGATAGGAGACACAATGTGGAGACTGGAGCCAGATAGGAGAAACAATGTGGAGACGAGCCAGATAGGAGACACACTGTGGAGACGAGCCAGATAGGAGACACAATGTGGAGACGAGCCAGATAGGAGACACAATGTGGAGACGAGCCAGATAGGAGACACAATGTGGAGACGAACCAGATAGGAGACACAATGTGGAGACTGGGGCCAGATAGGAGACACAATGTGGAGACTGGAGCCAGATAGGAGACACAACGTGGACTCTGGGGCCTGATAGGAGACACAATGTGGAGACGAGCCAGATAGGAGACACAATGTGGAGACTGGGGCCAGATAGGAGACACAATGTGGAGACTGGAGCCAGATAGGAGACACAATGTGGAGACGAGCCAGATAGGAGACACAATGTGGAGACGAACCAGATAGGAGACACAATGTGGAGACAAGCCAGATAGGAGACACAATGTGAGGAATGGGGCCAGATAGGAGACACAATGTGGACACTGGGGCCAGATAGGAGACACAATGTGGAGACGAGCCAGATAAGAGACACAATGTGGAGACGAGCCAGATAAGAGACACAATGTGGAGACTGGGGCCTGATAGGAGACACAATGTGGACACTGGGGCCTGATAGGAGACACAATGTGGAGACTCGGGCCTGATAGGAGACACAATGTGGACACTGGGGCCAGATAGGAGAAAATGTGGAGACGAGCCAGATAGGAGACACAATGTGGACACTGGGGCCTGATAGGAGACACAATGTGGAGACTGGGGCCAGATAGGAGAAAATGTGGAGACGAGCCAGATAGGAGACACAATGTGGACACTGGGGCCTGATAGGAGACACAATGTGGACACTGGGGCCAGATAGGAGACACAATGTGGAGACTGGGGCCAGATAGGAGACACAATGTGGACACTGGGGCCAGATAGGAGACACAATGTGGAGACTGGGGCCAGATAGGAGACACAAAGTGGAGACGAGCCAGATAGGAGACACAATGTGGACACTGGGGCCTGATAGGAGACACAATGTGGACACTGGGGCCAGATAGGAGACACAATGTGGAGACGAGCCAGATAGGAGACACAATGTGGAGACGAGCCAGATAGGAGACACAATGTGGAGACGAGCCAGATAGGAGACACAATGTGGACACTGGGGCCAGATAGATGGTAGGAATCAGACAACACAAGACTCATATTAATACCAGGTGATAACTTTAGATGGTAGGAATCAGACAACACAAGACCCATATTAATACCAGGTGATAACTTTAGATGGTAGGAATCAGACAACACAAGACCCATATTAACACCAGGTGATAACTTTAGATGGTAGGAATCAGACAACACAAGACCCATATTAACACCAGGTGATAACTTTAGATGGTAGGAATCAGACAACACAGACCCATATTAACACCAGGTGATAACTTTAGATGGTAGGAATCAGACAACACAGACCCATATTAACACCAGGTGATAACTTTAGATGGTAGGAATCAGACAACACAGACCCATATTAACACCAGGTGATAACTTTAGATGGTAGGAATCAGACAACACAGACCCATATTAACACCAGGTGATAACTTTAGATGGTAGGAATCAGACAACACAGACCCATATTAACACCAGGTGATAACTTTAGATGGTAGGAATCAGACAACACAGACCCATATTAACACCAGGTGATAACTTTAGATGGTAGGAATCAGACAACACAGACCCATATTAACACCAGGTGATAACTTTAGATGGTAGGAATCAGACAACACAGACCCATATTAACACCAGGTGATAACTTTAGATGGTAGGAATCAGACAACACAGACCCATATTAACACCAGGTGATAACTTTAGATGGTAGGAATCAGACAACACAGACCCATATTAACACCAGGTGATAACTTTAGATGGTAGGAATCAGACAACACAGACCCATATTAACACCAGATGTAAATGGGGTCAATAAGAGCTTTGTATTTTATTCCAGAGATGGAGTTCAGGCTGAGAACTGCAGAGGACCAGGTGAAGCTACTGAAGGCTGAGAATCAAGGTAAAACAAGAGATTCTGTTGAATCTGTGATTTGGGTAATATATTTTTATATTTGAACCAATATTGTGTATTTATTTATTTATCGTCTGCATGATTTCAATCCCTTTCTGATTGCACACCTTTTGATTTGATCAAACCTTCAATGTTTGCCCATGGTGGAAGTGATCAGAAAGGGACAGGTTGAACCATTCAGGACATAGAGCTGTACCAAGTGGACCCATGTTGCAAACCCCACCCTACCATGTTGCAAACCCCACCCTACCATGTTGCATACCCCACCCTACCATGAGACTCCCATGTCTTCATCACTGAAAAACAATCACGGAGGACTTTGAAATCATTTGAAAGCTGACAAACAGGGTTGTTAAACTATTCTATAATTTATTAAATTTTTATGTTTAAACGTTGAATTTTTAACATGAATTGTCTTAAAACGCATTCACTACGATTTTTCTAATTTTCCTAAATGATGTACCTTAGACCCTATTTGACATAATCAGAGGTGTCTGTGTTGTGCCTGTCATCGGTTTAGACACAGCACACTGTTGAATACAGGATGGGTGTCATTTCAATCATAGAAATATAATGAAAAGAATGGACCTATCCCTTTAAACCACTGTATGTTAGCTGGTACCACATTTCACATTTAAAATGAATAGAAACTTTAACTTCCATTTACTACCAGAAAGATGGATCCCGGTCCCGGATCCCGGTCCACCCACTCCCATTCTATTATCTGTGTTTCTATTTATTTATTCATCTGTGTATTGATTTATCCACATGTTGTGTTTTAGTAAATGATTAGTATATTCATTTATCCATGCATTATGTTTTAGTAATCGATTAGTGTATTGATTTATCCATACGTTGTGTTTTAGTAAACGATTAGTGTATTCATTGATGGATTGAGCTCTCTGGTTCCAGCCCTGGAGATGAGGACTCTTGACGTCAGCTCCAACTACTCTCAGAGCCAGGTGGAACTACAGAAGACTGAGCTGGAGGAGCTGAAGAGACAGAACACAGGTAGAGAAGAGAGAAAGAGAACACAGGTAGAGAAGAGAGAGAGAGAGGACACAGGTAGACTAGAGAGAGAGAGAGAGAGAGAACACAGGTAGGGAAGAGAGAGAGAGAACACAGGTAGAGAAGAGAGAGAGAGAACACAGCTAGAGAAGAGAGAGAGAGAACACAGCTAGAGAAGAGAGAGAGAGAACACAGCTAGAGAAGAGAGAGAGAGAGAACACGGGTAGAGAAGAGAGAGAGAGAACACAGGTAGAGAAGAAAGAGAGAGAGAACACAGGTAGAGAAGAGAGAGAGAGAACACAGGTAGAGAAGAGAGAGAGAGAGAACACAGGTAGAGGAGAAGAAGAGAGAGAACAGGTAGAGGAGAAGAAGAGAGAGAACACAGGTAAAGGAGAAGAAGAGAGAGAACACAGGTAGAGGAGAAGAAGAGAGAGAACACAGGTAGAGATGGAGGATGAGCTGAAGAAAGAGAAAATGTATAGGAGTGAAGGAGCTGAGGACAGAGAACAGGTCTCTGAGGTCTGGAGGACAGAGAACAGGTAGAGGACTGGAGGACAGAGAACAGGTAGAGGACTGGAGGACAGAGAACAGGTAGAGGAGTGGAGGACAGAGAAAAGGTAGAGGACTGGAGGACAGAGAACAGCTGGAGGAGTGGAGGACAGAGAACAGGTAGAGGACTGGAGGACAGAGAACAGGTAGAGGACTGGAGGACAGAGAACAGGTAGAGGAGTGGAGGACAGAGAAAAGGTAGAGGACTGGAGGACAGAGAACAGGTAGAGGACTGGAGGACAGAGAACAGGTAGAGGACTGGAGGACAGAGAACAGGTAGAGGACTGGAGGACCGAGAACAGGTAGAGGACTGGAGGACAGAGAACAGGTAGAGGACTGGAGGACAGAGAACAGGTAGAGGAGTGGAGGACAGAGAACAGGTAGAGGAGTGGAGTGGAGGACAGAGAACAGGTAGAGGACTGGAGGACAGAGAACAGGTAGAGGACTGGAGGACAGAGATCAGGTAGAGGACTGGAGGTTAAGCTGCCATAGTAACTAAAGCATTACAACCACAAATTGTTGTCTGACAATTTAAACCAATTTCTTGTTGGTTTCTGACCAATGTGTGTTTTTGTTTGTTTCCTCTAACAGAACGGAAGGTAGCGTTCTCTGTTACTTTGGGAGTTGGGGGTTACTATGGTGGTTACTATGGACCCACATCCACTACCCTGGTCTACAAGGACATCCTGACAAACATCGGCAATCACTACAACCCAACTAATGGTGAGTTACACTGTACGCTGTGTTGCCATTTCTTACTCTTGAACTGATCTGTAGAGAATCTTCAAATGAACTATCTATAGATAGACTTCATCTGAATTATCTATAGAGAGTCTTCAACTGAACTATCTATAGATAGTCTTCAACTGAACTATCTATAGAGTCTTCAACTGAACTATCTATAGAGTCTTCAACTGAACTATCTATAGAGTCTTCAACTGAACTATCTATAGAGAGTCTTCAACTGAACTATCTATAGAGAGTCTTCAACTGAATTATCTATAGTCTTCAACTGAATTATCTATAGAGAGTCTTCAACTGAATTATCTATAGAGTCTTCAACTGAACTATCTATAGAGAGTCTTCAACTGAACTATCTATAGAGAGTCTTCAACTGAACTATCTATAGAGAGTCTTCAACTGAACTATCTATAGAGAGTCTTCAACTGAACTATCTATAGAGAGTCTTCAACTGAACTATCTATAGAGTCTTCAACTGAACTATCTATAGAGAGTCTTCAACTGAACTATCTACAGTGAGTCTTCAACTGAATTATCTATAGAGTCTTCAACTGAATTATCTATAGAGTCTTCAACGGAACTATCTACAGAGAGTCTTCAACTGAACTCTGTATGGAGAGAGAGCCTCACATGTTCCATCGCTTTCCCAGGTCACTTCACAGCCCCAGTGAGGGGAGTGTACTACTTCAGAATCGCCTTGTTCGGAATCGTAGAAAGGAACAGCGGCATACACTGCAACCTCCGCACAAACGGCATCGTAACCCTGAAGGCAGGTCTTTGGGAATACATTGCAAAGTCCCAGCACCATGTAGCTAATGCTGCCTCTCTGCTGCTAGAGCAGGGAGACGTAGTTGACGTTCAACTGGGTGGAACCACAATCTACGATGACAGTCACAAGAGAAACACCTTCAGTGGCTTCCTGCTCTTCCCATTGTGAGATGCTAGTCAGTGAACCACAGTGGAATGAAGACTTTAGCCAATGTGTGTTTATCCTATATACAGTGCCTTGCGAAAGTATTCGGCCCCCTTGAACTTTGCGACCTTTTGCCACATTTCAGGCTTCAAACATAAAGATATAAAACTGTATTTTTTTGTGAAGAATCACCAACAAGTGGGACACAATCATGAAGTAGAACGACATTTATTGGATATTTCAAACTTTTTTTAACAAATCAAAATCTGAAAAATTGGGCATGCAAAATTATTCAGCCCCTTTACTTTCAGTGCAGCAAACTCTCTCCAGAAGTTCAGTGAGGATCTCTGAATGATCCAATGTTGACCTAAATGACTAATGATGATAAATACAATCCACCTGTGTGTAATCAAGTCTCCGTATAAATGCACCTGCACTGTGATAGTCTCAGAGGTCCGTTAAAAGCGCAGAGAGCATCATGAAGAACAAGGAACACACCAGGCAGGTCCGAGATACTGTTGTGAAGAAGTTTAAAGCCGGATTTGGATACAAAAATATTTCCCAAGCTTTAAACATCCCAAGGAGCACTGTGCAAGCGATAATATTGAAATGGAAGGAGTATCAGACCACTGCAAATCTACCAAGACCTGGCCGTCCCTCTAAACGTTCAGCTCATACAAGGAGAAGACTGATCAGAGATGCAGCCAAGAGGCCCATGATCACTCTGGATGAACTGCAGAGATCTACAGCTGAGGTGGGAGACTCTGTCCATAGGACAACAATCAGTCGTATATTGCACAAATCTGGCCTTTATGGAAGAGTGGCAAGAAGAAAGCCATTTCTTAAAGATATCCATAAAAAGTGTTGTTTAAAGTTTGCCACAAGCCACCTGGGAGACACACCAAACATGTGGAAGAAGGTGCTCTGGTCAGATGAAACCAAAATTGAACTTTTTGGCAACAATGCAAAACGTTATGTTTGGTGTAAAAGCAACACAGCTCATCACCTTGAACACACCATCCCCACTGTCAAACATGGTGGTGGCAGCATCATGGTTTGGGCCTGCTTTTCTTCAGCAGGGACAGGGAAGATGGTTAAAATTGATGGGAAGATGGATGGAGACAAATACAGGACCATTCTGGAAGAAACCCTGATGGAGTCTGCAAAAGACCTGAGACTGGGACGAAGATTTGTCTTCCAACAAGACAATGATCCAAAACATAAAGCAAAATCTACAATGGAATGGTTCAAAAATAAACATATCCAGGTGTTAGAATGGCCAAGTCAAAGTCCAGACCTGAATCCAATCGAGAATCTGTGGAAAGAACTGAAAACTGCTGTTCACAAATGCTCTCCATCCAACCTCACTGAGCTCGAGCTGTTTTGCAAGGAGGAATGGGAAAAAATGTCAGTCTCTCGATATGCAAAACTGATAGAGACATACCCCAAGCGACTTACATCTGTAATCGCAGCAAAAGGTGGCGCTACAAAGTATTAACTTAAGGGGGCTGAATAATTTTGCATGCCCAATTTTTCAGTTTTTGATTTGTTAAAAAAGTTTGAAATATCCAATAAATGTCATTCCACTTCATGATTGTGTCCCACTTGTTGTTGATTCTTCACAAAAAAATACAGTTTTATATCTTTATGCTTGAAGCCTGAAATGTGGCAAAAGGTCGCAAAGTTCAAGGGGGCCGAATACTTTCGCAAGGCACTGTATATGTTTCTATTGATTGCAATGTTGTGTCTGGCAGGAGCACCCTTCTCATTTTGATGATACAATAAATTAAATCGATTGATCGATCAATACATGAATAAATCAACCAAGCAATCTGTCAATCATTATGAATCTTTCTGCCAGGGAAAATGAAAGATGAACAACATATGTATTCTCATGTATGTTGTGGACTAAAGATCATTCAATATTCATTTTAATTCTATATCAATCTATAGAAGTAGAGATGTTGACTGTAAAAAAGTTGTTGATAATACTATGCTCTGCTGTTAGAGCAGCTGTTAGGTATGGTAGAGCAGCTGTTAGGTATGGTAGATCAGCTGTTAGGTATGGTAGATCAGCTGTTAGGTATGGTAGAGCAGCTGTTAGGTATGGTAGAGCAGCTGTTAGGTATGGTAGATCAGCTGTTAGGTATGGTAGATCAGCTGTTAGGTATGGTAGATCAGCTGTTAGGTATGGTAGAGCAGCTGTTAGGTATGGTAGAGCAGCTGTTAGGTATGGTAGAGCAGCTGTTAGGTATGGTAGAGCAGCTGTTAGATCAGCTGTTAGGTATGGTAGAGCAGCAGTTAGGTATGGTAGAGCAGCTGTTAGGTATGGTAGAGCAGCTGTTAGGTACGGTAGAGCAGCTGTTAGGTATGGTAGATCAGCTGGTAGAGCAGCTGTTAGGTATGGTAGAGCAGCTGTTAGGTATGGTAGAACAGCTGTTAGGTATGGTAGAGCAGCTGTTAGGTATGGTAGAGCAGCTGTTAGGTATGGTAGAGCAGCTGTTAGGTATGGTAGAGCAGCTGTTAGGTATGGTAGATCAGCTGTTAGGTACGGTAGATCAGCTGTTAGGTACGGTAGATCAGCTGTTAGGTACGGTAGATCAGCTGTTAGGTATGGTAGAGCAGCTGTTCGGTACGGTAGAGCAGCTGTTAGATATGGTGGAGCAGCTGTTAGGTACGGTAGAGCAGCTGTTCGGTACGGTAGAGCAGCTGTTAGGTATGGTAGAGCAGCTGTTCGGTACGGTAGATCAGCTGTTAGGTATGGAAGAGCAGCTGTTAGGTACGGTAGATCAGCTGTTAGGTACGGTAGATCAGCTGTTAGGTACGGTAGAGCAGCTGTTAGGTACGGTAGATCAGCTGTTAGGTACGGTAGAGCAGCTGTTAGGTATGGTAGATCAGCTGGTAGAGCAGCTGTTAGGTATGGTAGAGCAGCTGTTCAGTACGGTAGAGCAGCTGTTAATTATGGTAGAGCAGCTGTTAGGTATGGTAGATCAGCTGTTAGGTATGGTAGAGCAGCTGTTCGGTACGGTAGATCAGCTGTTAGGTATGGTAGAGCAGCTGTTAGGTATGGTAGATCAGCTGGTAGGCATGGTAGAGCAGCAGTTAGGTATGGTAGAGCAGCAGTTAGGTATGGTAGAGCAGCTGTTAGGTATGCTAGATCAGCTGGTAGGCATGGTAGAGCAGCAGTTAGGTATGGTAGAGCAGCAGTTAGGTATGGTAGAGCAGCTGTTAGGTATGCTAGATCAGCTGGTAGGCATGGTAGAGCAGCAGTTAGGTATGGTAGAGCAGCTGTTAGGTATGCTAGATCAGCTGGTAGGCATGGTAGAGCAGCAGTTATGTATGGTAGAGCAGCTGTTAGGTATGGTAGAGCAGCTGTTAGGTATGGTAGAGCAGCTGTTAGGTATGGTAGAGCAGCTGTTAGGTATGGTAGAGCAGCTGTTAGAGCAACTGTTAGGTATGGTAGAGCAGCTGTTAGGTATGGTAGAGCAGCTGTTAGGTATGGTAGATCAGCTGGTAGGCATGGAGGAGCAGCTGTTAGGTATTTTTGATCAGCTGTTAGGTATGGTAGAGCAGCTGTTAGATCAGCTGTTAGGTATGGTAGATCAGCTGTTAGGTACGGTAGAGCAGCTGTTAGGTATGGTAGAGCAGCTGTTAGGTATGGTAGATCAGCTGTTAGGTATGGTAGATCAGCTGTTAGGTACGGTAGAGCAGCTGTTAGGTATGGTAGAGCAGCTGTTAGGTACGGTAGAGCAGCTGTTAGGTACGGTAGAGCAGCTGTTAGGTATGGTAGAGCAGCTGTTAGGTATGGTAGAGCAGCTGTTAGGTACGGTAGAGCAGCTGTTAGGTATGGTAGAGCAGCTGTTAGGTACAGTAGAGCAGCTTTTAGGTATGGTAGAGCAGCTGTTAGGTACAGTAGAGCAGCTGTTACATTTGGTAGATCAGCTGTTAGGTATGGTAGATCAGCTGTTAGGTACGGTAGATCAGCTATTAGGTACGGTAGAGCAGCTGTTAGGTATGGTAGAGCAGCTGGTAGGTACAGTAGAGCAGCTTTTAGGTACAGTAGAGCAGCTGTTAGGTATGGTAGAGCAGCTGTTAGGTATGGTAGAGCAGCTGTTAGGTATGGTAGAGCAGCTGTTAGGTATGGTAGAGTTGCTGTTAGGTATGGTAGATCAGCTGTTTGGTATGGTAGAGCAGCTGTTAGGTACAGTAGAGCAGCTGTTAGGTACGGTAGATCAGCTGTTATGTATTTTTGATCAGCTGTTAGGTATGGTAGATCAGATGTTAGAGCAGCTGTTAGGTACAGTAGAGCAGCTGTTAGGTACGGTAGATCAGCTGGTAGGTATGGTAGATCAGCTGTTAGGTATGGTAGATCAGCTGTTAGGTACGGAAGATCAGGTGTTAGGTATGGTAGATCAGCTTTTAGGTATGGTAGAGCAGCTGTTTGGTACGGTAGAGCAGCTGTTTGGTATGGTAGAGCAGCTGTTAGAGCAGCTGTTAGGTATGGTAGAGCAGCTGTTAGGTACAGTAGAGCAGCTTTTAGGTATGGTAGAGCAGCTGTTTGGTATGGTAGATCAGCTGTCAGAGCAGCTGTTAGGTATGGTAGAGCAGCTGTTAGGTATGGTAGATCAGCTGTCAGAGCAGCTGTTAGGTATGGTAGAGCAGCTGTTAGGTATGGTAGATCAGCTGTCAGAGCAGCGGTTAGGTATGCTAGAGCAGCTGTTTGGTATGGTAGATCAGCTGTTAGGTACGGTAGATCAGCTGTTAGGTATGGTAGATCAGCTGTTAGGTATGGTAGATCAGCTGTTGGGTACGGTAGATCAGCTGTTAGGTATGGAAGAGCAGCTGTTAGGTACGGTAGAGCAGCTGTTAGGTATGGTAGAGCAGCTGTTAGGTATGGTAGAGCAGCTGTTAGGTATGGTAGAGCAGCTGTTAGGTATGGTAGAGCAGCTGTTAGGTATGGTAGAGCAGCTGTTAGGTATGGTAGAGCAGCTGTTAGAGCAGCTGTTAGGTACAGTAGATCAGCTGGTAGAGCAGCTGTTAGGTATGGTAGAGCAGCTGTTAGGTACGGTAGAGCAGCTGGTAGGTATGGTAGATCAGCTGGTAGAGCAACTGTTAGGTATGGTAGAGCAGCTGTTAGGTACAGTAGAGCAACTGTTAGGTATGGTAGAGCAGCTGTTAGGTACGGTAGAGCAGCTGGTAGGTATGGTAGATCAGCTGGTAGAGCAACTGTTAGGTATGGTAGAGCAGCTGTTAGGTACAGTAGAGCAACTGTTAGGTATGGTAGATCAGCTGTCAGAGCAGCTGTTAGGTATGGTAGAGCAGCTGTTAGGTACGGTAGAGCAGCTGGTAGAGCAACTGTTAGGTATGGAAGAGCAGCTGTTAGGTACGGTAGAGCAGCTGTTAGGTATGGAAGAGCAGCTGTTAGGTACGGTAGAGCAGCTGTTAGGTATGGTAGAGCAGTTGTTAGATCAGCTGTTAGGTATGGTAGATCAGCTGTTAGGTACGGAAGATCAGCTGTTAGGTATGGTAGATCAGCTTTTAGGTATGGTAGAGCAGCTGTTTGGTACGGTAGAGCAGCTGTTTGGTATGGTAGAGCAGCTGTTAGAGCAGCTGTTAGGTATGGTAGAGCAGCTGTTAGGTACAGTAGAGCAGCTTTTAGGTATGGTAGAGCAGCTGTTTGGTATGGTAGATCAGCTGTCAGAGCAGCTGTTAGGTATGCTAGAGCAGCTGTTAGGTATGGTAGATCAGCTGTCAGAGCAGCTGTTAGGTATGGTAGAGCAGCTGTTAGGTATGGTAGATCAGCTGTCAGAGCAGCTGTTAGGTATGCTAGAGCAGCTGTTTGGTATGGTAGATCAGCTGCTAGGTACGGTAGATCAGCTGTTAGGTATGGTAGATCAGCTGTTGGGTACGGTAGATCAGCTGTTAGGTATGGAAGAGCAGCTGTTAGGTATGGTAGAGCAGCTGTTAGGTATGGTAGAGCAGCTGTTAGGTACGGTAGAGCAGCTGTTAGGTATGGTAGATCAGCTGGTAGAGCAGCTGTTAGGTATGGTAGAGCAGCTGTCAGGTACAGTAGATCAGCTGGTAGAGCAACTGTTAGGTATGGAAGAGCAGCTGTTAGGTACGGTAGAGCAGCTGTTAGGTATGGAAGAGCAGCTGTTAGGTACGGTAGAGCAGCTGTTAGGTATGGTAGAGCAGTTGTTAGATCAGCTGTTAGGTATGGTAGATCAGCTGTTAGGTACGGAGGATCAGCTGTTAGGTATGGTAGATCAGCTTTTAGGTATGGTAGAGCAGCTGTTTGGTACGGTAGAGCAGCTGTTTGGTATGGTAGAGCAGCTGTTAGAGCAGCTTTTAGGTATGGTAGAGCAGCTGTTTGGTATGGTAGATCAGCTGTCAGAGCAGCTGTTAGGTATGGTAGAGCAGCTGTTAGGTATGGTAGATCAGCTGTCAGAGCAGCTGTTAGGTATGGTAGAGCAGCTGTTAGGTATGGTAGATCAGCTGTCAGAGCAGCTGTTAGGTATGCTAGAGCAGCTGTTTGGTATGGTAGATCAGCTGCTAGGTACGGTAGATCAGCTGTTAGGTATGGTAGATCAGCTGTTAGGTATGGTAGATCAGCTGTTGGGTACGGTAGATCAGCTGTTAGGTATGGAAGAGCAGCTGTTAGGTATGGTAGAGCAGCTGTTAGGTATGGTAGAGCAGCTGTTAGGTACGGTAGAGCAGCTGTTAGGTATGGTAGATCAGCTGGTAGAGCAGCTGTTAGGTATGGTAGAGCAGCTGTTATGTACAGTAGATCAGCTGGTAGAGCAGCTGTTAGGTATGGTAGAGCAGCTGTTAGGTACGGTAGAGCAGCTGGTAGGTATGGTAGATCAGCTGGTAGAGCAACTGTTAGGTATGGTAGAGCAGCTGTTAGGTACAGTAGAGCAACTGTTAGGTATGGTAGAGCAACTGTTAGGTATGGTAGATCAGCTGGTAGAGCAACTGTTAGGTATGGTAGAGCAGCTGTTAGGTACAGTAGAGCAACTGTTAGGTATGGTAGATCAGCTGTCAGAGCAGCTGTTAGGTATGGTAGAGCAGCTGTTAGGTACGGTAGAGCAGCTGTTAGGTACGGTAGAGCAGCTGGTAGAGCAACTGTTAGGTATGGAAGAGCAGCTGTTAGGTACGGTAGAGCAGCTGTTAGGTATGGAAGAGCAGCTGTTAGGTATGGTAGAGCAGTTGTTAGATCAGCTGTTAGGTATGGTAGAGCAGCTGTTAGGTACAGTAGAGCAGCTGTTAGGTATGGTAGATCAGCTGTTAGGTACGGTAGAGCAGCTGTTAGGTATGGTAGAGCAGCTGTTAGGTATGGTAGATCAGCTGTTAGGTACGGTAGAGCAGCTGTTAGGTATGGTAGAGCAGCTGTTAGGTATGGTAGATCAGCTGTTAGGTACGGTAGAGCAGCTGTTAGGTATGGTAGAGCAGCTGTTAGGTACGGTAGATCAGCTGTTAGGTACGGTAGAGCAGCTGTTAGGTATGGTAGAGCAGCTGTTAGGTACGGTAGAGCAGCTGTTAGGTACAGTAGAGCAGCTGTTAGGTACGGTAGAGCAGCTGTTAGGTACAGTAGAGCAGCTGTTAGGCATGGTAGATCAGCTGTTAGGTATGGTAGAGCAGCTGTTAGGTACAGTAGAGCAGCTGTTAGGCATGGTAGATCAGCTGTTAGGTATGGTAGAGCAGCTGTTAGGTACGGTAGAGCAGCTGTTAGGTATGGTAGATCAGCTGTTAGGTATGGTAGAGCAGCTGTTAGGTACGGTAGAGCAGCTGTTAGGTATGGTAGATCAGCTGTTAGGTATGGTAGATCAGCTGGTAGAGCAGCTGTTAGGTATGGTAGATCAGCTGTTAGGTACGGTAGAGCAGCTGTTAGGTATGGTAGAGCAGCTGTTAGGTACGGTAGAGCAGCTGTTAGGTACGGTAGAGCAGCTGGTAGAGCAGCTGTTGGGTATGGTAGAGCAGCTGTTAGGTACGGTAGAGCAGCTGGTAGAGCAGCTGTTAGGTACGGTAGAGCAGCTGGTAGGTACGGTAGAGCAGCTGTTAGGTACGGTAGAGCAGCTGTTAGGTACGGTAGAGCAGCTGTTAGGTACGGTAGAGCAGCTGTTAGGTATGGTAGAGCAGCTGGTAGGTACGGTAGAGCAGCTGGTAGGTACGGTAGAGCAGCTGTTAGGTACGGTAGAGCAGCTGTTAGGTACGGTAGAGCAGCTGTTAGGTACGGTAGAGCAGCTGTTAGGTATGGTAGAGCAGCTGGTAGGTACGGTAGAGCAGCTGTTAGGTACGGTAGAGCAGCTGTTAGGTACGGTAGAGCAGCTGTTAGGTACGGTAGAGCAGCTGTTAGGTACGGTAGAGCAGCTGTTAGGTACGGTAGAGCAGCTGTTAGGTACGGTAGAGCAGCTGTTAGGTATGGTAGAGCAGCTGTTAGGTATGGTAGAGCAGCTGTTAGGTACGGTAGAGCAGCTGTTAGGTACGGTAGAGCAGCTGTTAGGTACGGTAGAGCAGCTGTTAGGTATGGTAGAGCAGCTGTTAGGTATGGTAGAGCAGCTGTTAGGTACGGTAGAGCAGCTGTTAGGTACGGTAGAGCAGCTGGTAGGTACGGTAGAGCAGCTGTTAGGTACGGTAGAGCAGCTGTTAGGTACGGTAGAGCAGCTGTTAGGTATGGTAGAGCAGCTGGTAGGTACGGTAGAGCAGCTGTTAGGTACGGTAGAGCAGCTGTTGGGTATGGTAGAGCAGCTGGTAGGTACGGTAGAGCAGCTGTTAGGTATGGTAGAGCAGCTGTTAGGTATGGTAGAGCAGCTGTTAGGTACGGTAGAGCAGCTGTTAGGTATGGTAGAGCAGCTGGTAGGTACGGTAGAGCAGCCGTTAGGTACGGTAGAGCAGCTGTTAGGTATGGTAGAGCAGCTGTTAGAGCAGCTGTTAGGTACGGTAGAGCAGCTGTTAGGTACGGTAGAGCAGCTGTTAGGTATGGTAGATCAGCTGTTAGGTATGGTAGAGCAGCTGTTAGGTACGGTAGAGCAGCTGTTAGGTACGGTAGATCAGCTGTTAGGTATGGTAGAGCAGCTGTTAGGTACGGTAGAGCAGCTGTTAGGTATGGTAGAGCAGCTGTTAGGTATGGTAGAGCAGCTGTTAGGTACGGTAGAGCAGCTGTTAGGTATGGTAGAGCAGCTGTTAGGTATGGTAGAGCAGCTGTTAGGTATGGTAGAGCAGCTGTTAGGTATGGTAGAGCAGCTGTTAGGTATGGTAGAGCAGCTGTTAGGTATGGTAGAGCAGCTGTTAGGTATGGTAGAGCAGCTGTTAGGTATGGTAGATCAGCTGTTAGGTATGGTAGATCAGCTGTTAGGTATGGTAGAGCAGCTGTTAGGTATGGTAGAGCAGCTGTTAGGTATGGTAGAGCAGCTGTTAGGTACGGTAGAGCAGCTGTTAGGTATGGTAGAGCAGCTGTTAGGTACGGTAGAGCAGCTGGTAGAGCAGCTGGTAGGTATTTTTATTTATTTATTTATTTCACCTTTATTTAACCAGGTAGGCTAGTTGAGAACACCTTTATTTAACCAGGTAGGCTAGTTGAGAACACCTTTATTTAACCAGGTAGGCTAGTTGAGAACACCTTTATTTAACCAGGTAGGCTAGTTGAGAACACCTTTATTTAACCAGGTAGGCTAGTTGAGAACACCTTTATTTAACCAGGTAGGCTAGTTGAGAACACCTTTATTTAACCAGGTAGGCTAGTTGAGAACACCTTTATTTAACCAGGTAGGCTAGTTGAGAACACCTTTATTTAACCAGGTAGGCTAGTTGAGAACACCTTTATTTAACCAGGTAGGCTAGTTGAGAACACCTTTATTTAACCAGGTAGGCTAGTTGAGAACACCTTTATTTAACCAGGTAGGCTAGTTGAGAACACCTTTATTTAACCAGGTAGGCTAGTTGAGAACACCTTTATTTAACCAGGTAGGCTAGTTGAGAACACCTTTATTTAACCAGGTAGGCTAGTTGAGAACACCTTTATTTAACCAGGTAGGCTAGTTGAGAACACCTTTATTTAACCAGGTAGGCTAGTTGAGAACACCTTTATTTAACCAGGTAGGCTAGTTGAGAACACCTTTATTTAACCAGGTAGGCTAGTTGAGAACACCTTTATTTAACCAGGTAGGCTAGTTGAGAACACCTTTATTTAACCAGGTAGGCTAGTTGAGAACACCTTTATTTAACCAGGTAGGCTAGTTGAGAACACCTTTATTTAACCAGGTAGGCTAGTTGAGAACACCTTTATTTAACCAGGTAGGCTAGTTGAGAACAAGTTCTCATTTGCAACTGCGACCTGGCCAAGATAAAGCATAGCAGTGTGAGCAGACAACAAAGAGTTACACATGGAGTAAACAATTAACAAGTCAATAACACAGTAGAAAACAAAGGGGGAGTCTATATACAATGTCTGCAAAAGGCATGAGGAGGTAGGCAAATAATTACAATTTTGCAGATTAACACTGGAGTGATGAATGATCAGATGGTCATGTACAGGTAGAGATATTGGTGTGCAAAAGAGCAGAAAAGTAAATAAATAAAAACAGTATGGGGATGAGGTAGGTGAAAAAGGGTGGGGTTTTTACCAATAGACTATGTACAGCTGCAGCGATCGGTTAGCTGCTCAGATAGCTGATGTTTGAAGTTGGTGAGGGAGATAAAAGTCTCCAACTTCAGCGATTTTTGCAATTCATTCCAGTCACAGGCAGCAGAGTACTGGAACGAAAGGCGGCCAAATGAGGTGTTGGCTTTAGGGATGATCAGTGAGATACACCTGCTGGAGCGCGTGCTACGGATGGGTGTTGCCATCGTGACCAGTGAGCTGAGATAAGGCGGAGCTTTACCTAGCATGGACTTGTAGATGACCTGGAGCCAGTGGGTCTGGCGACGAATATGTAGCGAGGGCCAGCCGACTAGAGCATACAAGTCGCAGTGGTGGGTGGTATAAGGTGCTTTAGTGACAAAACGGATGGCACTGTGATAAACTGCATCCAGTTTGCTGAGTAGAGTGTTGGAAGCCATTTTGTAGATGACATCGCCGAAGTCGAGGATCGGTAGGATAGTCAGTTTTACTAGGGTAAGCTTGGCGGCGTGAGTGAAGGAGGCTTTGTTGCGGAATAGAAAGCCGACTCTTGATTTGATTTTCGATTGGAGATGTTTGATATGAGTCTGGAAGGAGAGTTTGCAGTCTAGCCAGACACCTAGGTACTTATAGACGTCCACATATTCTAGGTCGGAACCATCCAGGGTGGTGATGCTAGTCGGGCATGCGGGTGCAGGCAGCGACCGGTTGAAAAGCATGCATTTGGTTTTACTAGCGTTTAAGAGCAGTTGGAGGCCACGGAAGGAGTGTTGTATGGCATTGAAGCTTGTTTGGAGGTTAGATAGCACAGTGTCCAAAGACGGGCCGAAAGTATATAGAATGGTGTCGTCTGCGTAGAGGTGGATCAGGGAATCGCCCGCAGCAAGAGCAACATCATTGATATACACAGAGAAAAGAGTCGGCCCGAGAATTGAACCCTGTGGCACCCCCATAGAGACTGCCAGAGGACCAGACAGCATGCCCTCCGAATTTACGCACTGAACTCTGTCTGCAAAGTAATTGGTGAACCAGGCAAGGCAGTCATCCGAAAAACCGAGGCTCCTGAGTCTGCCGATAAGAATATGGTGATTGACAGAGTCGAAAGCCTTGGCAAGGTCGATGAAGACGGCTGCACAGTACTGTCTTTTATCGATGGCGGTTATGATATCGTTGAGTACCTTGAGTGTGGCTGAGGTGCACCCATGACCGGCTCGGAAACCAGATTGCACAGCGGAGAAGGTACGGTGGGATTCGAGATGGTCAGTGACCTGTTTGTTGACTTGGCTTTCGAAGACCTTAGATAGGCAGGGCAGGATGGATATAGGTCTGTAACAGTTTGGGTCCAGGGTGTCTCCCCCTTTGAAGAGGGGGATGACTGCGGCAGCTTTCCAATCCTTGGGGATCTCAGACGATATGAAAGAGAGGTTGAACAGGCTGGTAATAGGGGTTGTGACAATGGTGGCAGATAGTTTCAGAAATAGAGGGTCCAGATTGTCAAGCCCAGCTGATTTGTACGGGTCCAGGTTTTGCAGCTCTTTCAGAACATCTGCTATCTGGATTTGGTTAAAGGAGAACCTGGAGAGGCTTGGGCGAGGAGCTGCGGGGGGGGGCGGAGCTGTTGGCCGAGGTTGAAGTAGCCAGGCGGAAGGCATGGCCAGCCGTTGAGAAATGCTTATTGAAGTTTTCGATAATCATGGATTTATCAGTGGTGACCGTGTTACCTAGCCTCAGTGCAGTGGGCAGCTGGGAGGAGGTGCTCTTGTTCTCCATGGACTTCACGGTGTCCCAGAACTTTTTGGAGTTGGAGCTACAGGATGCAAACTTCTGCCTGAAGAAGCTGGCCTTAGCTTTCCTGACTGACTGCGTGTATTGGTTCCGGACTTCCCTGAACAGTTGCATATCACGGGACTATTCGATGCTATTGCAGTCCGCCACAGGATGTTTTTGTGCTGGTCGAGGGCAGTCAGGTCTGGGGTGAACCAAGGGCTGTATCTGTTCTTAGTTCTGCATTTTTTGAACGGAGCATGCTTATCTAAAATGGTGAGGAAGTTACTTTTAAAGAATGACCAGGCATCCTCAACTGACGGGATGAGGTCAATGTCCTTCCAGGATACCCGGGCCAGGTCGATTAGAAAGGCCTGCTCACAGAAGTGTTTTAGGGAGCATTTGACAGTGATGAGGGGTGGTCGTTTGACTGCGGCTCCGTAGCGGATACAGGCAATGAGGCAGTGATCGCTGAGATCCTGGTTGAAGACAGCGGAGGTGTATTTGGAGGGCCAGTTGGTCAGGATGACGTCTATGAGGGTGCCCTTGTTTACAGAGTTAGGGTTGTACCTGGTGGGTTCCTTGATGATTTGTGTGAGATTGAGGGCATCTAGCTTAGATTGTAGGACTGGCGGGGTGTTAAGCATATCCCAGTTTAGGTCACCTAACAGAACAAACTCTGAAGCTAGATGGGGGGCGATCAATTCACAAATGGTGTCCAGGGCACAGCTGGGAGCTGAGGGGGGTCGGTAGCAGGCGGCAACCGTGAGAGACTTATTTCTGGAGAGAGTAATTTTCAAAATTAGTAGTTCGAACTGTTTGGGTATGGACCTGGAAAGTATGACATTACTTTGCAGGTTATCTCTGCAGTAAACTGCAACTCCTCCCCCTTTGGCAGTTCTATCTTGACGGAAGATGTTATAGTTGGGTATGGAAATCTCTGAATTTTTGGTGGCCTTCCTGAGCCAGGATTCAGACACAGCAAGGACATCAGGGTTAGCAGAGCGTGCTAAAGCAGTGAGTAAAACAAACTTAGGGAGGAGGCTTTTGATGTTGACATGCATGAAACCAAGGCTTTTTCGATCACAGAAGTCAACAAATGAGGGTGCCTGGGGATACCTCCACATCACCCGCGGAACAGAGAAGGAGTAGTATGAGGGTGCGGCTAAAGGCTATCAAAACTGGTCACGGGTGGAAAGTGGGTGGAAACGCTAGCCAGGAGTAATCCGGGGTTGCGGTTTAGCTAGATAGCTAGTTGCTGAAAAATCCAGCTGAAAGATGTTCCGTTTGCGGTGGGAATCCGGGGATGAAAAATAAATAGGTCCGTTATGCTCTGGTTAGAGTCGCGTTGTACGAACAGGCGAGAGCTTTCCGAACTACAGGTTAGCTGATGACCGGTTAGCTGAAGACCGCTAGCATACCCGCTGGTTAGCTGGCTAGCTTCAGTTGAGGGGTCACGAAGTAAATATAAATACTTTAGGAAAAATAGCTACATTGGGTGAGTCGGGTTGCAGGAGAGTATTTGGAAGCTTAGGGTTTAGCAAAATGTTTTCAAAGAGATATGTGGAGAAAATATGTAAAAAACGAAAAAGAAACGATATATACAGGGACAGGACGACCTACTGCTACGCCATCTTGGAACAACGATGGTAGATGTCCTATTGTAGTGGTATGGTAGAGCAGCTGTTAGGTATGGTAGATCAGCTGTTAGGTACAGTAGATCAGCTGTTAGGTATGGTAGAGCAGCTGTTAGGTATGGTAGATCAGCTGTTAGGTATGGTAGAGCAGCTGTTAGGTATGGTAGATCAGCTGTTAGGTATGGTAGAGCAGCTGTTAGGTATGGTAGATCAGCTGTTAGGTATGGTAGAGCAGCTGTTAGGTATGGTAGATCAGCTGTTAGGTACGGTAGAGCAACTGTTATGTACGGTAGAGCAGCTGTTATGTATGGTAGAGCAGCTGTTAGGTATGGTAGATCAGCTGTTAGAGCAGCTGTTAGGTATGGTAGATCAGCTGTTTGGTATGGTAGAGCAGCTGGTAGGTATGGTAGAGCAGCTGTTAGGTACGGTAGAGCAGCTGTTAGGTACGGTAGAGCAGCTGTTAGGTACGGTAGAGCAGCTGTTACATTTGGTAGGTCAGCTGTTAGGTATGGTAGAGCAGCTGTTAGGTATGGTAGAGCAGCTGTTAGGTATGGTAGAGCAGCTGTTAGGTACGGTAGAGCAGCTGGTAGAACATCACATCAACACCACTACAATAGAACATCAACCCCACTACAAGAGGACATCAACACCACTACAATAGGACATCAACCCCACTACAATAGGACATCAACACCACTCCAATAGGACATCAACACCACTACAATAGGACATCAACACCACTACAATAGGACATCAACACCACTACAATAGGACATCAACCCACTACAATAGAACATCAACACCACTACAATAGGACATCAACACCACTACAATAGGACATCAACACCACTACAATAGGACATCAACACCACTACAATAGGACATCACATCAACACCACTACAATAGGACATCAACACCACTACAATAGGACATCACATCAACACCACTACAATAGGACATCACTTCAACACCACTACAATAGAACATCACATCAACCCCACTACAATAGGACATCAACACCACTACAATAGGACATCACATCAACACCACTACAATAGGACATCAACACCACTACAATAGGACATCACATCAACACCACTACAATAGGACATCACATCAACACCACTACAATAGGACATCAACACCACTAAAATAGGACATCAACACCACTACAATAGGACATCAACACCACTACAATAGGACATCAACCCCACTACAATAGGAAATCACATCAACCCCACTACAATAGGACATCACATCAACCCCACTACAATAGGACATCACATCAACCCCACTACAATAGGAAATCAACCACACTACAATAGGACATCAACACCACTACAATAGGACATCAACACCACTACAATATAACATCACATCAACACCACTACAATAGGACATCAACCCCACTACAATAGGACATCAACACCACTACAATAGGACATCAACACCACTACAATAGGACATCAACACCACTACAATAGGACATCAACACCACTACAATAGGACATCACATCAACACCACTACAATAGAACATCACATCAACCCCACTACAATAGGACATCAACACCACTACAATAGGACATCAACACCACTACAATAGGACATCAACACCACTACAATAGGACATCAACCCCACTACAATAGGAAATCACATCAACCCCACTACAATAGGACATCACATCAACCCCACTACAATAGGACATCACATCAACCCCACTACAATAGGAATCAACCACACTACAATAGGACATCAACACCACTACAATAGGACATCAACACCACTACAATATAACATCACATCAACACCACTACAATAGGACATCAACCCCACTACAATAGGACATCAACACCACTACAATAGGACATCAACACCACTACAATAGGACATCAACACCACTACAATAGGACATCACATCAACACCACTACAATAGAACATCACATCAACCCCACTACAATAGGACATCAAACACCACTAAAATAGGACATCAACACCACTACAATAGGCCATCACATCAACACCACTACAATAGGACATCAACCCCACTACAATAGGACATCAACACCACTACAATAGCACATCAACACCACTACAATAGGACATCAACACCACTACAAGAGGACATCAACACCACTACAATAGGACATCAACCCCACTACAATAGGACATCAACCCCACTACAATAGGACATCAACCCCACTACAATAGGACATCAACACAACTACAATAGGACATCACATCAACACCACTACAATAGGACATCAACACCACTACATAGGACATCAACCCCACTACAATAGGACATCAACACCACTACAATAGGACATCAACACCACTACAATAGGACATCAACACCACTACAATGGGACATCAACCCCACTACAATAGGACATCAACACCACTACAATAGGACATCAACACCAGTACAATAGGACATCACATCAACACCACTACAATAGGACATCAACACCACTACAATAGGACATCAACACCACTACAACAGGACATCAACACCACTACAATAGGACATCAACACCACTACAATAGGACATCAACCCCACTACAATAGGACATCACATCAATCCCACTACAATAGGACATCACATCAACCCCACTACAATAGGACATCACATCAACCCCACTACAATAGGACATCAACCCCACTACAATAGGACATCAACCCCACTACAATAGGACATCAACACCACTACAATAGGACATCAACACCACTACAATAGGACATCAACACCACTACAATAGGACATCACATCAACACCACTACAATAGGACATCAACCCCACTACAATAGGACATCAACACCACTACAATAGGACATCAACACCACTACAATAGGCCATCACATCAACACCACTACAATAGGACATCAACCCCACTACAATAGGACATCAACACCACTACAATAGGACATCAACACCACTACAACAGGACATCACATCAACACCACTACAATAGGACATCAACCCCACTACAATCGGACATCAACCCCACTACAATAGGAAATCAACCCCACTACAATAGGACATCAACACCACTACAATAGGACATCACATCAACACCACTACAATAGGACATCAACACCACTACAATAGGACATCAACACCACTACAATAGGAATCACATCAACACCACTACAATAGGACAATCAACACCACTACAATAGGACATCACATCAACACCACTACAATAGGACATCAACCCCACTACAATAGGACATCAACAACACTACAATAGGACATCAACACCCACTACAATAGAACATCACATCAACACCACTACAATAGGACATCAACACCACTACAATAGGACATCAACACCACTACAATAGAACATCACATCAACCCCACTACAATAGGACATCAACACCACTACAATAGGACATCAACACCACTACAATAGGACATCAACACCACTACAATAGGACATCAACCCCACTACAATAGGACATCAACACCACTACAATAGGACATCAACCCCACTACAATAGGACATCAACACCACTACAATAGGACATCAACCCCACTACAATAGGACATCACATCAACACCACTACAATAGGACATCACATCAACCCCACTACAATAGGACATCAACACCACTACAATAGGACATCAACACCACTACAATAGGACATCAACAACCACTACAATAGGACATCACCCCACTACAATAGGACATCAACACCACTACAATAGGACATCAACACCACTACAATAGGACATCAACACCACTACAATAGGACATCAACACCACTACAATAGGCCATCACATCTACACCACTACAATAGGACATCAACACCACTACAAATAGAACATCAACACCACTACAATAGGACATCAACACCACTACAATAGGACATCACATCAACCCCACTACAATATAACATCAACCCCACTACAATAGGACATCACATCAACCCCCACTACAATAGGACATCACATCAACACCACTACAATAGGACATCACATAAACACCACTACAATAGGACATAAACACCACTACAATAGGACATCAACACCACTACAATAGGACATCACATCAACCCCACTACAATAGGACATCACATCAACACCACTACAATAGGACATCACGTCAACACCACTACAATAGGACATCAACCCCACTACAATAGGACATCAACACCACTACAATAGGACATCAACACCACTACAATAGGACATCACATCAACCCCACTACAATAGGACATCAACCCCACTACAATAGAACATCAACACCACTACAATAGGACATCAACACCACTACAATAGGACATCAACACCACTACAATAGGACATCAACACCACTACAATAGGACATCAACACCACTACAATAGGACATCACATCAACACCACTACAATAGGACATCAACCCCACTACAATAGGACATCAACAACACTACAATAGGACATCACATCAACACCACTACAATAGGACATCAACACCACTACAATAGGACATCACATCAACACCACTACAATAGGACATCAACACCACTACAATAGGACATCACATCAACACCACTACAATAGAACATCAACACCACTACAATAGGACATCACATCAACACCACTACAATAGGACATCACATCAACCCCACTACAATAGGACATCAACACCACTACAATAGGACATCACATCAACACCACTACAATAGGACATCACATCAACCCCACTACAATAGGACATCAACACCACTACAATAGGACATCAACACCACTACAATAGGACATCAACACCACTACAATAGGACATCAACCCCACTACAATAGGACATCAACACCACTACAATAGGACATTCAACACCACTACAATAGGACATCACATCAACACCACTACAATAGGGGGACATCAACACCACTACAATAGGACATCAACATCACTACAATAGGACATCACATCAACACCACTACAATAGGACATCAACACCACTACCAAGAGGACATCAACCCCACTACAATAGGACATCAACACCACTACAATAGGACATCAACACCACTACAATAGGACATCACATCAACACCACTACATAGGACATCAACCCCACTACAATAGGACATCATCACCACTACAATAGGACATCAACCTAACCCACTACAAGAGGAACATCAACACCACTACAGGAACTCAACTACACAGACATCAACACCATACATAGGACATCACATCAACACCACTACAATAGGACATCAACCACCACTACAATAGGACATCACATCAACACCACTAACAATAGGACATCAACACCACTACAATAGGACATCAAACACCACTACAATAGGACATCAACCCCACTACAATAGGACAATCAACAACCACCACAATAGGACATCAACCCCCACTACAATAGGACATCACATCAACACCACTACAATAGGACATCACATCAAACACCACTACAATAGGACATCAACACCACTACAATAGGACATCAAACACCACTACAATAGGACATCACATCAACCCCAACTACAATAGGACATCAACACCACTACAATAGGACATCAACACCACTACAATAGGCATCAACACCACTACAATAGGAACATCAACCCCACTACAATAGGACATCAACACCACTACAATAGGAACATCACATCAACCCCACTACAATAGGACATCACATCAACACCACTACAATAGGGACATCACATCAACACCACTACAATAGGACATCAACACCACTACAATAGGACATCAACACCACTACAATAGAACATCAACACCACTACAATAGGACATCAACACCACTACAATAGGACATCACATCACCCCACTACAATAGGACATCAACACCACTACAATAGACATCACATCAACACCACTACAATAGGACATCAACACCACTACAATAGGACATCACATCAACACCACTACAATAGAACATCAACACCACTACAATAGGACATCACATCAACACCACTACAATAGGACATCAACACCACTACAATAGAACATCACATCAACCCCACTACAATAGAACATCAACACCACTACAATAGGACATCAACATCACTACAATAGGACATCACATCAACACCACTACAATAGGACATCAACACCACTACAATAGGACATCAACCCCACTACAATAGGACATCAACACCACTACAATAGGACATTCAACACCACTACAATAGGACATCACATCAACACCACTACAATAGGACATCAACCCCACTACAATAGGACATCATCACCACTACAAATAGGACATCAACACCACTACAATAGGACATCAACACCACTACAATATAACATCAAACACCACTACAATAGGACATCACATCAACACCACTACAATAGGACATCACATCAACACCACTACAATAGGACATCAACACCACTACAATAGGACATCACATCAACACCACTACAATAGGACATCAACACCACTACAATAGGACATCAACACCACTACAATAGGACATCAACCCCACTACAATAGGACATCAACACCACTACAATAGGACATCAACCCCACTACAATAGGACATCACATCAACACCACTACAATAGGACATCACATCAACACCACTACAATAGGACATCAACACCACTACAATAGGACATCAACACCACTACAATAGGACATCACATCAACCCCACTACAATAGGACATCAAACACCACTACAATAGGACATCAAACACACTACAATAGGACATCAACACCACTACAATAGGACATCAACCCCACTACAATAGACATCAACACCACTACAATAGGACATCAACCCCACTACAATAGGACATCAACCCCACTACATAGGACTTCACATCAACACCACTACAATAGGACATCAACACCACTACAATAGGCCATCACATCAACACCACTACAATAGGACATCAACACCACTACAATAGGACATCAACACCACTACAATAGGACATCACATCAACCCCACTACAATAGAACATCAAACCCACTACAATAGGACATCAACACCACTACAATAGGACATCATATCAACCCCACTACAATAGGAAATCACATCAACACCACTACAATAGGACATCACATAAAAACAATTAAAATAGGACATCTACAACACTACAATAGGACATCAACACCACTACAATAGGACATCACATCAACCCCACTACAATAGGACATCACATCAACACCACTACAATAGGACATCACATCAACACCACTACAATAGGACATCAACACCACTACATAGGACATCAACACCACTACAATAGAACATCAACACCACTACAATAGGACATCAACACCACTACAATAGGGACATCACATCAACCCCACTACAATAGGACATCAACACCACTACAATAGGACATCACATCAACACCACTACAATAGGACATCAACACCACTACAATAGGACATCACATCAACACCACTACAATAGAACATCAACACCACTACAATAGGACATCACATCAACACCACTACAATAGGACATCAACACCACTACAATAGAACATCACATCAACCCCACTACAATAGAACATCAACACCACTACAATAGGACATCAACAACACTACAATAGGACATCACATCAACCCCACTACAATAGGACATCAACACCACCACAATAGGACATCAACAACACTACAATAGGACATCAACACCACTACAATAGGACATCAACCCCACTACAATAGAACATCAACACCACTACAATAGGACATCAACAACACTACAATAGGACATCACATCAACACCACTACAATAGGACATCAACACCACCACAATAGGACATCAACAACACTACAATAGGACATCACATCAACACCACTACAATAGGACATCAACACCACTACAATAGGACATCAACAACACTACAATAGGACATCACATCAACACCACTACAATAGGACATCAACCCCACTACAATAGGACATCAACACCACTACAATAGGACATCACATCAACACCACTACAATAGGACATCACATCAACCCCACTACAATAGGACATCAACACCACTACAATAGGACATCACATCAACACCACTACAATAGGACATCACATCAACCCCACTACAATAGGACATCAACACCACTACAATAGGACATCAACACCACTACAATAGGACATCAACACCACTACAATAGGACATCAACCCCACTACAATAGGACATCAACACCACTACAATAGGACATCAACACCCACTACAATAGGACATCACATCAACACCACTACAATAGGACATCAACACCACTACAATAGGACATCACATCAACCCCACTACAATAGGACATCAACACCACTACAATAGGACATCACATCAACCCCACTACAATAGGACATCAACACCACTACAATAGGACATCAACACCACTACAATAGGACATCAACATCACTACAATAGGACATCACATCAACACCACTACAATAGGACATCAACACCACTACAATAGGACATCAACCCCACTACAATAGGACATCAACACCACTACAATAGGACATCACATCAACACCACTACAATAGGACATCAACACCACTACAATAGGACATCAACACCACTACAATAGGACATCACATCAACACCACTACAATAGGACATCAACACCACTACAATAGGACATCAACCCCCCTACAACAGGACATCAACATCACTACAATAGGACATCAACCCCACTACAATAGGACATCACATCAACTCCACTACAATAGGACATCACATCAACACCACTACAATAGGACATCACATCAACACCACTACAATAGGACATCACATCAACACCACTACAATAGGACATCACATCAACCCCACTACAATAGGACATCACATCAACACCACTACAATAGAACATCACATCAACACCACTACAATAGGACATCAACACCACTACAATAGGACATCAACACCACTACAATAGGACATCACATCAACACCACTACAATAGGACATCAACACCACTACAATAGGACATCAACACCACTACAATAGGACATCACATCAACACCACTACAATAGGACATCAACACCACTACAATAGGACATCAACACCACTACAATAGGACATCACATCAACACCACTACAATAGGACATCAACACCACTACAATAGGACATCAACACCACTACAATAGGACATCACATCAACACCACTACAATAGGACATCAACACCACTACAATAGGACATCAAACACCCTAAATAGGACATCACATCAACCCCACTACAATAGGACATCAACCCCACTACAATAGAACATCAACACCACTACAATAGGACATCAACACCACTACAATAGGACATCAACACCACTACAATAGGACATCAACACCACTACAATAGGACATCAACACCACTACAATAGGACATCACATCAACACCACTACAATAGGACATCAACCCCACTACAATAGGACATCAACAACACTACAATAGGACATCACATCAACACCACTACAATAGGACATCAACCCCACTACAATAGGACATCAACACCACTACAATAGGACATCACATCAACACCACTACAATAGGACATCACATCAACCCCACTACAATAGGACATCAACACCACTACAATAGGACATCACATCAACACCACTACAATAGGACATCAACACCACTACAATAGGACATCAACACCACTACAATAGGACATCAACACCACTACAATAGGACATCAACACCACTACAATAGGACATCAACCCCACTACAATAGGACATCAACACCACTACAATAGGACATCAACACCACTACAATAGGACATCACATCAACACCACTACAATAGGACATCAACACCACTACAATAGGACATCAACATCACTACAATAGGACATCACATCAACACCACTACAATAGGACATCAACACCACTACAATAGGACATCAACCCCACTACAATAGGACATCAACACCACTACAATAGGACATCACATCAACACCACTACAATAGGACATCAACACCACTACAATAGGACATCAACATCACTACAATAGGACATCACATCAACACCACTACAATAGGACATCAACACCACTACAATAGGACATCAACCCCACTACAATAGGACATCAACACCACTACAATAGGACATCACATCAACACCACTACAATAGGACATCAACACCACTACAATAGAACATCACATCAACCCCACTACAATAGAACATCAACACCACTACAATAGGACATCAACAACACTACAATAGGACATCACATCAACCCCACTACAATAGGACATCAACACCACCACAATAGGACATCAACAACACTACAATAGGACATCAACACCACTACAATAGGACATCAACCCCACTACAATAGAACATCAACACCACTACAATAGGACATCAACAACACTACAATAGGACATCACATCAACACCACTACAATAGGACATCAACACCACCACAATAGGACATCAACAACACTACAATAGGACATCACATCAACACCACTACAATAGGACATCAACACCACTACAATAGGACATCAACAACACTACAATAGGACATCACATCAACACCACTACAATAGGACATCAACCCCACTACAATAGGACATCAACACCACTACAATAGGACATCACATCAACACCACTACAATAGGACATCAACACCACTACAATAGGACATCAACCCCACTACAATAGGACATCAACACCACTACAATAGGACATCAACACCACTACAATAGGACATCACATCAACACCACTACAATAGGACATCAACACCACTACAATAGGACATCACATCAACCCCACTACAATAGGACATCAACACCACTACAATAGGACATCACATCAACCCCACTACAATAGGACATCAACACCACTACAATAGGACATCAACACCACTACAATAGGACATCAACACCACTACAATAGGACATCACATCAACACCACTACAATAGGACATCAACCCCACTACAATAGGACATCAACCCCACTACAATAGGACATCAACACCACTACAATAGGACATCACATCAACACCACTACAATAGGACATCAACACCACTACAATAGGACATCAACACCACTACAATAGGACATCACATCAACACCACTACAATAGGACATCAACACCACTACAATAGGACATCAACACCACTACAATAGGACATCAACCCCCCTACAACAGGACATCAACATCACTACAATAGGACATCAACCCCACTACAATAGGACATCACATCAACTCCACTACAATAGGACATCACATCAACACCACTACAATAGGACATCACATCAACACCACTACAATAGGACATCACATCAACCCCACTACAATAGGACATCACATCAACACCACTACAATTGAACATCACATCAACACCACTACAATAGGACATCAACACCACTACAATAGGACATCAACACCACTACAATAGGACATCAACACCACTACAATAGGACATCAACACCACTACAATAGGACATCAACACCACTACAATAGGACATCACATCAACACCACTACAATAGGACATCAACACCACTACAATAGGACATCAACACCACTACAATAGGACATCACATCAACACCACTACAATAGGACATCAACACCACTACAATAGGACATCAACACCACTACAATAGGACATCAACCCCCCTACAACAGGACATCAACATCACTACAATAGGACATCAACCCCACTACAATAGGACATCACATCAACTCCACTACAATAGGACATCACATCAACACCACTACAATAGGACATCACATCAACACCACTACAATAGGACATCACATCAACACCACTACAATAGGACATCACATCAACCCCACTACAATAGGACATCACATCAACCCCACTACAATAGGACATCAACACCACTACAATAGGACATCAACACCACTACAATAGGACATCATCACCACTACAATAGGACATCACATCAACACCACTACAATAGGACATCACATCAACCCCACTACAATAGGACATCAACCCCACTACAATAGGACATTACATCAACCCCGCTACAATAGGACATCACATCAACCCCACTACAATAGGCCTTGGGCTGACGGACTGTGGAGTCTGAACAGAGCTTACCTTTGACCCTGGTAAGTACTCAATGCTCACTGCAGAATCTTCATTGAACTAGATTTTTTTAGTCAAGGACTGGTCTTAATCTGTGTCCAGGAATCCAGCCCTAAATGCAAACATTCAGAGACATTTCAGAACTTTTATATTGATAAACTGTTATACTTTCTCTAGATTGAGCCAAGCAGAGGAGGAGTCAATATGGAGATGCTAAACATTTTCTCTAGATTGAGCCAAGCAGAGGAGGAGTCAATATGGAGATGCTAAACATTTTCTCTAGATTGAGCCAAGCAGAGGAGGAGTCAATAAGGGGATGCTAAACATTTTCTCTAGATTGAGCCAAGCAGAGGAGGAGTCAATATGGAGATGCTAAACATTTTCTCTAGATTGAGCCAAGCAGAGGAGGAGTCAATAAGGGGATGCTAAACATTTTCTCTAGATTGAGCCAAGCACAGGAGGAGTCAATATGGAGATGCTAAACATTTTCTCTAGATTGAGCCAAGCAGAGGAGGAGTCAATATGGAGATGCTAAACATTTTCTCTAGATTGAGCCAAGCACAGGAGGAGTCAATAAGGGGATGCTAAACATTTTCTCTAGATTGAGCCAAGCAGAGGAGGAGTCAATAAGGAGATGCTAAACATTTTCTCTAGATTGAGCCAGGCAGAGGAGGAGTCAATAAGGAGATGCTAAACATTTTCTCTAGATTGAGCCAAGCAGAGGAGGAGTCAATATGGAGATGCTAAATGTTTTCTCTAGATTGAGCCAAGCAGAGGAGGAGTCAATATGGAGATGCTAAACATTTTCTCTAGATTGAGCCAAGCAGAGGAGGAGTCAATATGGAGATGCTAAACATTTTCTCTAGATTGAGCCAAGCAGAGGAGGAGTCAATAAGGAGATGCTAAACATTTTCTCTAGATTGAGCCAAGCACAGGAGGAGTCAATAAGGGGATGCTAAACATTTTCTCTAGATTGAGCCAGGCACAGGAGGAGTCAATTTGGAGATGCTAAACATTTTCTCTAGATTGAGCCAAGCAGAGGAGGAGTCAATAAGGAGATGCTAAACATTTTCTCTAGATTGAGCCAAGCACAGGAGGAGTCAATAAGGGGATGCTAAACATTTTCTCTAGATTGAGCCAAGCAGAGGAGGAGTCAATATGGAGATGCTAAACATTTTCTCTAGATTGAGCCAAGCAGAGGAGGAGTCAATATGGAGATGCTAAACATTTTCTCTAGATTGAGCCAAGCAGAGGAGGAGTCAATATGGAGATGCTAAACATTTTCTCTAGATTGAGCCAGGCACAGGAGGAGTCAATAAGGGGATGCTAAACATTTTCTCTAGATTGAGCCAAGCAGAGGAGGAGTCAATATGGAGATGCTAAACATTTTCTCTAGATTGAGCCAAGCAGAGGAGGAGTCAATAAGGGGATGCTAAACATTTTCTCTAGATTGAGCCAAGCAGAGGAGGAGTCAATAAGGGGATGCTAAACATTTTCTCTAGATTGAGCCAAGCAGAGGAGGAGTCAATATGGAGATGCTAAACATTTTCTCTAGATTGAGCCAAGCAGAGGAGGAGTCAATATGGAGATGCTAAACATTTTCTCTAGATTGAGCCAAGCAGAGGAGGAGTCAATATGGAGATGCTAAACATTTTCTCTAGATTGAGCCAGGCACAGGAGGAGTCAATATGGAGATGCTAAACATTTTCTCTAGATTGAGCCAAGCACAGGAGGAGTCAATATGGAGATGCTAAACATTTTCTCTAGATTGAGCCAAGCACAGGAGGAGTCAATAAGGGGATGCTAAACATTTTCTCTAGATTGAGCCAGGCACAGGAGGAGTCAATATGGAGATGCTAAACATTTTCTCTAGATTGAGCCAAGCAGAGGAGGAGTCAATATGGAGATGCTAAACATTTTCTCTAGATTGAGCCAGGCACAGGAGGAGTCAATAAGGGGATGCTAAATGTTTTCTCTAGATTGAGCCAGGCACAGGAGGAGTCAATAAGGAGATGCTAAACATTTTCTCTAGATTGAGCCAGGCACAGGAGGAGTCAATAAGGAGATGCTAAACATTTTCTCTAGATTGAGCCAAGCAGAGGAGGAGTCAATAAGGGGATGCTAAACATTTTCTCTAGATTGAGCCAGGCACAGGAGGAGTCAATATGGAGATGCTAAACATTTTCTCTAGATTGAGCCAAGCAGAGGAGGAGTCAATATGGAGATGCTAAACATTTTCTCTAGATTGAGCCAGGCACAGGAGGAGTCAATAAGGAGATGCTAAACATTTTCTCTAGATTGAGCCAAGCAGAGGAGGAGTCAATATGGAGATGCTAAACATTTTCTCTAGATTGAGCCAGGCACAGGAGGAGTCAATATGGAGATGCTAAACATTTTCTCTAGATTGAGCCAAGCAGAGGAGGAGTCAATATGGAGATGCTAAACATTTTCTCTAGATTGAGCCAAGCAGAGGAGGAGTCAATATGGAGATGCTAAACATTTTCTCTAGATTGAGCCAGGCACAGGAGGAGTCAATATGGAGATGCTAAACATTTTCTCTAGATTGAGCCAGGCACAGGAGGAGTCAGTATGGGGTCCTAAATGTTTCTCGTGAAAACGCTGCTCCTGTGTTTATACTGTAAAACAATATATAGGTGTCATCACAGCAGAGATGATGGAAAAACAGTTTGTATTCATCTCCTAACTCTGCTCTCCGTCTCTTGTCTGTCTATCTGTTATTTTATAGAAAGATTAGCAGAGTTTATTGAAACCTCTGTCTAACTAAACCTCTTCATCTACTGTCTAACTAAACCACTTCATCTACTGTCTAACTAAACCTCTTCATCTACTGTCTAACTAAACCTCTTCATCTCCTGTCTAACTAATCCTCTTCATCTACTGTCTAACTAAACCTCTTCATCTACTGTCTAACTAAACCTCTTCATCTACTGTCTAACTAAACCTCTTCATCTCCTGTCTAACTAAACCTCTTCATCTCCTGTCTAACTAAACCTCTTCATCTCCTGTCTAACTAAACCTCTTCATCTCCTGTCTAACTAAACCATACAATAGAAGAAACTCAGTAACCAGTAAGCGTCAGAGAAGAAGAAGAGAGGAGAGAGTCTTAACAGTTCAGTATGTTTAATGGTTGAAGTACAGCATGACAAAGCATAGACAGACATCACTCCTTCAGTCATTCACATACAGCCGTTCGTAAGTTGATTATTTCCCTGATGTTTCAAGATGCAGTTCTGGTTGAGTAGGGCTTAGTGAGCAGGAAGTAGGTTTGCAAAATTCCAGAAACTCTATTTTCCCCCAAAATTCCAAGGTTTTTCCCTAAAACTCCAGATGAAAGATTCCCAGAATCTGAATGTATTAATCAGGGAATGTGGAATCCTTCAACGGGGATATCTAGACAATTTACCGGAATATTACAAGCGTAGCAGATAGGACATAAAAATACATTTTAGTCTTAATTCTAGGATGAAAGTATAATAGAACTAGAAGCAGTATGTGAACATCAGCGTTGGTTCCATTCCACTTCAATTCAAGTTCATTCAGACACTGAAATTCCAATTGTCATTCCAATTCTCGTCAATGCTTTTAAATTAATTTGGTTTACTTTCTGAATGAACTGCAAACTGAAATTGAATTCATCCCAACCCTGCTGGACAAACAGAGTTGTGGAACTATTTTGTCCATATTGGCTTTTGATCAGCAAACGTTTCCCCAACAGGAAATGTGAATGTGTAAAATAAGATATTGTTTCCCATGACAAAGAGTTACCTAAACATTTAACATATAGAAATGTGCTTGATGAAATCAGGAAACACATGAAATCAGGAAACACGTGAAATCACGAAACACATGAAATCAGGAAGCACATTAATTCATGAAATCAGGAAACACATGAAATCAGGAAGCACATGAAATCAGGAAACACATGAAATCAGGAAACACGTGAAATCACGAAACACATGAAATCAGGAAGCACATTAATTCATGAAATCAGGAAACACATGAAATCAGGAAGCACATGAAATCAGGAAACACATGAAATCAGGAAGCACATGAATTCATGAAATCAGGAACCACATGAAATCAGGAAACACATGAAATCAGGAAACACATGAAATCAGGAAGCACATGAAATCAGGAACCACATGAAATCAGGAAACACATGAAATCAGGAAACACATGAAATCAGGAAACACATGAAATCAGGAAACACATGAAATCAGGAAACACATGAAATCAGGAAACACATGAAATCAGGAAATACATGAAATCAGGAAACACATGAAATCAGGAAACACATGAATGTGTGTAGTTTTCAAGTTGGAAAAAATCCTAATGTCTGAACAGTGAACATGCAGTTTGACATCTCTTTCCAGAAACAAAGTGTGGTTAGAAAAACTGCAACAACCTACCAACTAGTAAGCTTACCATTCCCTATGCAGCACACTACTTTTGACCAGGGATCATTGGGCTTTAGTCCACTACTTTTGACCAGGGATCATTGGGCTGTAGTCCACTACATTTGACCAGGGCCCATTGGGCTGTAGTCCACTACATTTGACCAGGGACCATAGGGCTGTAGTCCACTACATTTGACCAGGGACCATTGGGCTGTAGTCCAC
>NW_022266019.1:62500-117500 GCF_002021735.2 Oncorhynchus kisutch | reverse complement strand
ATCCTCTATTCTGTAAACACATAATAACCCAATCACCATGCCTGTACCTTTCAGCCAACTCTGGAGTGTGTAGCTACATAGATCCTCTATTCTGTAAACACATAATAACCCAATCACCATGCCTGTACCTTTCAGCCAACTCTGGAGTGTGTAGCTACATAGATCCTCTATTCTGTAAACACATAATAACCCAATCACCATGCCTGTACCTTTCAGCCAACTCTGGAGTGTGTAGCTACATAGATCCTCTATTCTGTAAACACATAATAACCCAATCACCATGCCTGTACCTTTCAGCCAACTCTGGAGTGTGTAGCTACATAGATCCTCTATTCTGTAAACACATAATAACCCAATCACCATGCCTGTACCTTTCAGCCAACTCTGGAGTGTGTAGCTACATAGATCCTCTATTCTGTAAACACATAATAACCCAATCACCATGCCTGTACCTTTCAGCCAACTCTGGAGTGTGTAGCTACATAGATCCTCTATTCTGTAAACACATAATAACCCAATCACCATGCCTGTACCTTTCAGCCAACTCTGGAGTGTGTAGCTACATAGATCCTCTATTCTGTAAACACATAATAACCCAATCACCATGCCTGTACCTTTCAGCCAACTCTGGAGTGTGTAGCTACATAGATCCTCTATTCTGTAAACACATAATAACCCAATCACCAGCCTGTACCTTTCAGCCAACTCTGGAGTGTGTAGCTACATAGATCCTCTATTCTGTAAACACATAATAACCCAATCACCATGCCTGTACCTTTCAGCCAACTCTGGAGTGTGTAGCTACATAGATCCTCTATTCTGTAAACACATAATAACCCAATCACCATGCCTGTACCTTTCAGCCAACTCTGGAGTGTGTAGCTACATAGATCCTCTATTCTGTAAACACATAATAACCCAATCACCATGCCTGTACCTTTCAGCCAACTCTGGAGTGTGTAGCTACATAGATCCTCTATTCTGTAAACACATAATAACCCAATCACCATGCCTGTACCTTTCAGCCAACTCTGGAGTGTGTAGCTACATAGATCCTCTATTCTGTAAACACATAATAACCCAATCACCATGCCTGTACCTTTCAGCCAACTCTGGAGTGTGTAGCTACATAGATCCTCTATTCTGTAAACACATAATAACCCAATCACCATGCCTGTACCTTTCAGCCAACTCTGGAGTGTGTAGCTACATAGATCCTCTATTCTGTAAACACATAATAACCCAATCACCATGCCTGTACCTTTCAGCCAACTCTGGAGTGTGTAGCTACATAGATCCTCTATTCTGTAAACACATAATAACCCAATCACCAGCCTGTACCTTTCAGCCAACTCTGGAGTGTGTAGCTACATAGATCCTCTATTCTGTAAACACATAATAACCCAATCACCATGCCTGTACCTTTCAGCCAACTCTGGAGTGTGTAGCTACATAGATCCTCTATTCTGTAAACACATAATAACCCAATCACCATGCCTGTACCTTTCAGCCAACTCTGGAGTGTGTAGCTACATAGATCCTCTATTCTGTAAACACATAATAACCCAATCACCATGCCTGTACCTTTCAGCCAACTCTGGAGTGTGTAGCTACATAGATCCTCTATTCTGTAAACACATAATAACCCAATCACCATGCCTGTACCTTTCAGCCAACTCTGGAGTGTGTAGCTACATAGATCCTCTATTCTGTAAACACATAATAACCCAATCACCATGCCTGTACCTTTCAGCCAACTCTGGAGTGTGTAGCTACATAGATCCTCTATTCTGTAAACACATAATAACCCAATCACCATGCCTGTACCTTTCAGCCAACTCTGGAGTGTGTAGCTACATAGATCCTCTATTCTGTAAACACATAATAACCCAATCACCATGCCTGTACCTTTCAGCCAACTCTGGAGTGTGTAGCTACATAGATCCTCTATTCTGTAAACACATAATAACCCAATCACCATGCCTGTACCTTTCAGCCAACTCTGGAGTGTGTAGCTACATAGATCCTCTATTCTGTAAACACATAATAACCCAATCACCATGCCTGTACCTTTCAGCCAACTCTGGAGTGTGTAGCTACATAGATCCTCTATTCTGTAAACACATAATAACCCAATCACCATGCCTGTACCTTTCAGCCAACTCTGGAGTGTGTAGCTACATAGATCCTCTATTCTGTAAACACATAATAACCCAATCACCAGCCTGTACCTTTCAGCCAACTCTGGAGTGTGTAGCTACATAGATCCTCTATTCTGTAAACACATAATAACCCAATCACCAGCCTGTACCTTTCAGCCAACTCTGGAGTGTGTAGCTACATAGATCCTCTATTCTGTAAACACATAATAACCCAATCACCAGCCTGTACCTTTCAGCCAACTCTGGAGTGTGTAGCTACATAGATCCTCTATTCTGTAAACACATAATAACCCAATCACCAGCCTGTACCTTTCAGCCAACTCTGGAGTGTGTAGCTACATAGATCCTCTATTCTGTAAACACATAATAACCCAATCACCATGCCTGTACCTTTCAGCCAACTCTGGAGTGTGTAGCTACATAGATCCTCTATTCTGTAAACACATAATAACCCAATCACCAGCCTGTACCTTTCAGCCAACTCTGGAGTGTGTAGCTACATAGATCCTCTATTCTGTAAACACATAATAACCCAATCACCATGCCTGTACCTTTCAGCCAACTCTGGAGTGTGTAGCTACATAGATCCTCTATTCTGTAAACACATAATAACCCAATCACCATGCCTGTACCTTTCAGCCAACTCTGGAGTGTGTAGCTACATAGATCCTCTATTCTGTAAACACATAATAACCCAATCACCATGCCTGTACCTTTCAGCCAACTCTGGAGTGTGTAGCTACATAGATCCTCTATTCTGTAAACACATAATAACCCAATCACCATGCCTGTACCTTTCAGCCAACTCTGGAGTGTGTAGCTACATAGATCCTCTATTCTGTAAACACATAATAACCCAATCACCATGCCTGTACCTTTCAGCCAACTCTGGAGTGTGTAGCTACATAGATCCTCTATTCTGTAAACACATAATAACCCAATCACCATGCCTGTACCTTTCAGCCAACTCTGGAGTGTGTAGCTACATAGATCCTCTATTCTGTAAACACATAATAACCCAATCACCATGCCTGTACCTTTCAGCCAACTCTGGAGTGTGTAGCTACATAGATCCTCTATTCTGTAAACACATAATAACCCAATCACCATGCCTGTACCTTTCAGCCAACTCTGGAGTGTGTAGCTACATAGATCCTCTATTCTGTAAACACATAATAACCCAATCACCATGCCTGTACCTTTCAGCCAACTCTGGAGTGTGTAGCTACATAGATCCTCTATTCTGTAAACACATAATAACCCAATCACCAGCCTGTACCTTTCAGCCAACTCTGGAGTGTGTAGCTACATAGATCCTCTATTCTGTAAACACATAATAACCCAATCACCAGCCTGTACCTTTCAGCCAACTCTGGAGTGTGTAGCTACATAGATCCTCTATTCTGTAAACACATAATAACCCAATCACCAGCCTGTACCTTTCAGCCAACTCTGGAGTGTGTAGCTACATAGATCCTCTATTCTGTAAACACATAATAACCCAATCACCAGCCTGTACCTTTCAGCCAACTCTGGAGTGTGTAGCTACATAGATCCTCTATTCTGTAAACACATAATAACCCAATCACCATGCCTGTACCTTTCAGCCAACTCTGGAGTGTGTAGCTACATAGATCCTCTATTCTGTAAACACATAATAACCCAATCACCAGCCTGTACCTTTCAGCCAACTCTGGAGTGTGTAGCTACATAGATCCTCTATTCTGTAAACACATAATAACCCAATCACCATGCCTGTACCTTTCAGCCAACTCTGGAGTGTGTAGCTACATAGATCCTCTATTCTGTAAACACATAATAACCCAATCACCATGCCTGTACCTTTCAGCCAACTCTGGAGTGTGTAGCTACATAGATCCTCTATTCTGTAAACACATAATAACCCAATCACCATGCCTGTACCTTTCAGCCAACTCTGGAGTGTGTAGCTACATAGATCCTCTATTCTGTAAACACATAATAACCCAATCACCATGCCTGTACCTTTCAGCCAACTCTGGAGTGTGTAGCTACATAGATCCTCTATTCTGTAAACACATAATAACCCAATCACCATGCCTGTACCTTTCAGCCAACTCTGGAGTGTGTAGCTACATAGATCCTCTATTCTGTAAACACATAATAACCCAATCACCATGCCTGTACCTTTCAGCCAACTCTGGAGTGTGTAGCTACATAGATCCTCTATTCTGTAAACACATAATAACCCAATCACCATGCCTGTACCTTTCAGCCAACTCTGGAGTGTGTAGCTACATAGATCCTCTATTCTGTAAACACATAATAACCCAATCACCAGCCTGTACCTTTCAGCCAACTCTGGAGTGTGTAGCTACATAGATCCTCTATTCTGTAAACACATAATAACCCAATCACCATGCCTGTACCTTTCAGCCAACTCTGGAGTGTGTAGCTACATAGATCCTCTATTCTGTAAACACATAATAACCCAATCACCATGCCTGTACCTTTCAGCCAACTCTGGAGTGTGTAGCTACATAGATCCTCTATTCTGTAAACACATAATAACCCAATCACCAGCCTGTACCTTTCAGCCAACTCTGGAGTGTGTAGCTACATAGATCCTCTATTCTGTAAACACATAATAACCCAATCACCATGCCTGTACCTTTCAGCCAACTCTGGAGTGTGTAGCTACATAGATCCTCTATTCTGTAAACACATAATAACCCAATCACCATGCCTGTACCTTTCAGCCAACTCTGGAGTGTGTAGCTACATAGATCCTCTATTCTGTAAACACATAATAACCCAATCACCATGCCTGTACCTTTCAGCCAACTCTGGAGTGTGTAGCTACATAGATCCTCTATTCTGTAAACACATAATAACCCAATCACCATGCCTGTACCTTTCAGCCAACTCTGGAGTGTGTAGCTACATAGATCCTCTATTCTGTAAACACATAATAACCCAATCACCAGCCTGTACCTTTCAGCCAACTCTGGAGTGTGTAGCTACATAGATCCTCTATTCTGTAAACACATAATAACCCAATCACCATGCCTGTACCTTTCAGCCAACTCTGGAGTGTGTAGCTACATAGATCCTCTATTCTGTAAACACATAATAACCCAATCACCATGCCTGTACCTTTCAGCCAACTCTGGAGTGTGTAGCTACATAGATCCTCTATTCTGTAAACACATAATAACCCAATCACCATGCCTGTACCTTTCAGCCAACTCTGGAGTGTGTAGCTACATAGATCCTCTATTCTGTAAACACATAATAACCCAATCACCATGCCTGTACCTTTCAGCCAACTCTGGAGTGTGTAGCTACATAGATCCTCTATTCTGTAAACACATAATAACCCAATCACCATGCCTGTACCTTTCAGCCAACTCTGGAGTGTGTAGCTACATAGATCCTCTATTCTGTAAACACATAATAACCCAATCACCATGCCTGTACCTTTCAGCCAACTCTGGAGTGTGTAGCTACATAGATCCTCTATTCTGTAAACACATAATAACCCAATCACCATGCCTGTACCTTTCAGCCAACTCTGGAGTGTGTAGCTACATAGATCCTCTATTCTGTAAACACATAATAACCCAATCACCATGCCTGTACCTTTCAGCCAACTCTGGAGTGTGTAGCTACATAGATCCTCTATTCTGTAAACACATAATAACCCAATCACCATGCCTGTACCTTTCAGCCAACTCTGGAGTGTGTAGCTACATAGATCCTCTATTCTGTAAACACATAATAACCCAATCACCATGCCTGTACCTTTCAGCCAACTCTGGAGTGTGTAGCTACATAGATCCTCTATTCTGTAAACACATAATAACCCAATCACCATGCCTGTACCTTTCAGCCAACTCTGGAGTGTGTAGCTACATAGATCCTCTTTTCTGTAAACACACCCCTCCACGGTCCTCTTTCTCACACCCCACACCAATACCATACAGAATCAATAATCAAAGTGATAACATCACAAATAAATAATACATCAAAACAAATAAATTATGAATGAAAACAAATAAATTATGAATGAAAACAAATAAATTATGAATGAAAACAAATAAATTATGAATGAAAACAAATAAATTATGAATGAAAACAAATAAATTATGAATGAAAACAAATAAATTATGAATGAAAACAAATAAATTATGAATGAAAACAAATAAATTATTGACATTCAAATATAATAGTTACTTAAATACTCTATTAACGCAAGCAGGTTGGCTCTGAGTCCGGAGATTGTCATTGCGTGAGGCTTCTTGCAGTGTGGTGATGATGCTACGTATGTCCAGTTTGTCCCTTGTGTGGTTTCAGCACAGTGTACTGTAGGTTACGGTTAAAAAAGCTGAACAGTCTTTTGGGACCTGTTATGACATCACTTTTATGTCTTCCAGCGTGTCACATGTTCTCTGTGATGTCACACAGGCACTTTGTGATGTCATAGAGGTTCCTTATTTGTGATGTCACAGAGGCTCTCCATGATGTCACAGGACACTAGAACTGCCTTGTCTCATCTCTCTCTCCTTTCAATTGTGCTTCTACTTTTTTTTGTCGCTACGTGGACCTGTTGCAGTTCACACATTCATTCCCCACTCAGCCTGGTGACTGACTGATTGGCTGGCAACCCTGTGTAGTGGGTCTAGAGGTCAGAATTGAAAGGTCAACCGACATGTGTTTTAGGGGTCAGAGATCGTTGGTTCAGTTCAGAGCGCGGTGAGTGTGCGGAACAGCTGTGTGAGGCAGAAGACAGAAGCAGTGAGGGCGGTACACTGCTTGGCAAGGAGCTTGGTGCTGAGGTCATGACAGCTCCGCCTCCCGCTCGCCCTCTCCGCCGCCAGCACAAACTCCCGGTACGTTCTGGCCACGTCCGCCAGCCCCGCCAGTGCCTCGGCATTCCTCCGGTCGCACCGGTCGCACCCAGAGAACCATAGGCACATGCCGGCCATGCCCACCAGGGTCCTGAAGCTGTCGGAGAGGGAGAAGAGCATCTCGTCTGGGGTCTGCCCCACCCGGACCACCTTCTGACAGCCAGCCATCAGCCTCCGGGCCTCCCCGTGGAGAAGACGCTTGTTCTCTGAGAAGTGGGTGGCGCAGGTCTCCCTGGGGTGCCTCCCCCCTCTGCTCCCCATCCTACCCCCCTGCAGGAGGGTGAGAAGCTCGTCCACGTCGCTCCGGACATTCTGGAACCCTGCGGGGGGCGGTGGGAAGCGGCGGTGGCGTAGTCGGCTGATATCATCATGGAGACTTGACTGGGACAAGAAGCAGTTGGACGGGGAGAGGAGCGGGGAGAGGAGTGGTGAGAGCTCCATGGAGGAGGAGGGGGGCAGGACGGAGCGAGGGAAGGAGGGAGAGAGGAGGGAGGAGGGAGGGGAGGAGGAGAGGAAAGAGGAGAGAGGAGGAGAGGTCGTGAGAGGGAGGGCCAGCGCAGAGGAAGAGGGTTGGGAGGCAGGAGGAGAACTTGTCCGACAGGAGAACTCGTAAACTGTCAACTCATCGTCGAAGCTGTCACCCCCGCTGAAACAGTTGGTATAAACCAGCGGTGGTGGACACCTGCATGCCTCCAGGGGCGTCTGCACCCCCTCCATGACCGTCTCGCACCCTGACGCCAGCACCGAGCTACACCCAAAGTCAGGCTTGGCCGGCGAATAGGATTCCATGTGGGCCTGGTTGGGCTGGGTCTCACAGGTGGAGGTGAAGACCCCACACCCTGTAGTCAGAGTGTTCAGCAGGCCTGCCTCCTCACCTGGGGGTCTACAGAAGCTGTTGCTCCCAAATGGCTGTCCTCTCATGTTAGAACTAGGGAAGCTGAGCCCCGGTCCGTTCAGACTCTGTGTGGTCACCACTAGACTCTGTGTGGTCACCACTAGACTCTGTGTGGTCACCACTAGACTCTGTGTGGTCACCACTAAAGCAGAGGGGCAGGAAGACAACGGAGCAGACATTTTGGGGCCTGAAAAGGGTTCAAGGCAAGGCTCTGGCATGGGTTCTACTCTGATGGGGTGAGGATTAGAAGAAGAGGAATTCAGACTCTCTGTGGTTACCACTAAAGCAGGGGGATAAGAAGACGACAAGGCGGCCATTTTGGAGCGTATGGATAGTGGTTCATGGTCTGGTTTGGGCTCTACGCGTATGGGCACGCGAAAGGAAGGACAGGAAGGTAATGGGGCGGCCATTTTGTGGATAGTGGAGCCTGGGGAGAGTAGTTCAGGGACTGGTTTGGGCTCCAGACAGATAGGTGCTGGAGCCATAGGAGGGGCAGTTTCCACTGTAGCAATGGGACAGGTAGGCAACTTGACAACCATTTTGGGATCTGGTTTGGACTCTAGAGAGATGGGTGCTAAAGGGGGAGGAAGGGAGGATCCGTAGACCATCACGACCTTCTCGATCACCTCCTTGACCTCTGAAACCGTCAACCTCGTGATTTCCGCCCCGGCCGTCTCCACAACAACCTCGCCAACCTCCGATTCTGTCAGCGTAACCTCAGAATCATCCGATTCTACCAACGCCACCCCGGAATCTTTCAAATCCTCCCCTGTTGCCACCTTTGTGACATCGTCGTACTTGGTGGTTTCGGTGGTGACCATTACCTCAGTCTTGTTGCTGGTGGTCTCCGGAGAGGGGCTCCTGTTGGGGCTTCCCACCCCAGAGAGGGTGAGGGTTTCCTGGGAGCGAGATAAATAGAGGGGCAGGCTCTGGATCTTCCCCCGTAATGTGGAGGCCGAGAGGCTTTGCCCGATGATGCCCGGTGAGCAAGGCCGGAGGAGGAAGCCTGTTGTAGGTGATATGGGAGACTCTTTGGGAATGTTAGCCGTAGCTGAGTTGGCATTAGCTGAATTAGCATTAGTCATAGCTAAGTTAGCATTACCTGTAGAATCATTGCTAGTTGTAAGGGAATTAATTATAGCATTATCTTCATTGTTAGTCGTAGCAAAATCGGCATAAGCTATAGTGTTAGCCGGAACAGATTTGATGCTATTTGTATCTTTGTGATTAGCAGTGGCTAAATCAGAGTCAACTGTAGTCTCAGTGTTTGCCATGACAGAATGAATGTGGCCTGTATCTGCAATGTTAGCCGTAGCAACATCAGTGTTATCAGTAACAGAATTAGTGCTATCTATATCTTCATCATTTTTAATTTCTGCTTTCCTTTGGCTTGTCAGGTCTTGGTGACTGATAGCGAGTTTTCTATGGACTTGAGTCAAGCAGCTAATGTCCTTCTCTCCATCTGAGAGTATGAAAAGTTTGGGTTGAGACCCCACATTCCCATCCTTGCTATCCCTCTCTCCCCTCTCCGTGTGGGGGATGGAGGGGGCTGGGAAGGGTGGCAGTGGAGAGGTGGGGGGAGGAGGAGCAGAAAGGGGAGTCACGCTCTCCTCACCACCAGCCATGCCTTGTTCACCCCCCGTGTCCCTCCCATACACACCTGGATGGGAGATACTTATTTGGGGTACGAAAGAGGCTTCCTGATCCTCGTCTTTCGTGAGACACAGAGGTCGTCTACTAAATTGGGACCCCCTAACAGAGGGTGGTCCTTCAGAAATGAGCGAGGGCTGTCTCTCCTCTCTGTCGCTTTCCCCCTCCTCCCCCTCCTCCCCCGTTTCCTCCCCCCTCTGCCCCTCCTCCTCCTTAATCTCAGTCAGAAACATGTGACATGTGAATGGTCCTGCCCCTGCTTCTCCACCCCCCTCCTCTTCCTCCATCTCTCCCTCCACCTCCTCCCCGTCTCCTCTACGATCAGGGCTCTCCTTGCCGTCTGGTTCTACTCTACAGCGGACAGCCGTGATGGAGAGGGAGGCTGCCGTCACCAGGGCCGTGACCGATTTGGACTCCATCATGTCGGGCTCCGTCTCCATGGACTGCCGCCTGTTCCTGGAGCTCCTATGGAGGTCACCCTTCGGGTTATCAGGCGCCCGTGGATTTCCCTTTGGGTTATCAAGCACACGTGGCTCTCCTGGTCCCCGATGGGACCCCTCTGGGCTGGGCTTGGCGAGGATAGGCTTGGACTCGAGCTGGGACGCCTCACCCTCGGCGTGGCTCAGAGAGGAGACAGTAGGACATGGGTTCTGGCTCTGCTCAGATGGTTCTGGGTCCAGACTCAGCTGCTGGCTTTCGTCTGAGCTCTCTGTCCGGTTCTGTGCCAGGTCCAGATGCTGATCAGGAACGTGATCTGGGTTCCTGTTCCGCTCCTGGTTTTGGTCCGGTCCAGGGTAGGAGACTGTTGAGGTGAAGTCGGTCTGCATGAAGGAACGACGTTTCTTCGATCTTTTCCTAGAGAGCCTGGAGAACATGTCTCTCCCTCCTCCTCCTTCGCTGGTCTCTCCCTCTCTACCCGCCTCTCTTTCATGCCTCGTTCCTTCAGCCAGGCTGATTCTGATGTCACTCAGGCTCACAGATTGCTGCGTCATTCCACTCGTCATCTCGGCTGAAAAATCTGGAAAAAAATGACAACTTTATGTGGCGAAAGAAATCAGAACAAACCTTAAATAATTAAATGCTTCCCAGGTATGTAGTCACCTAAAATCATCAGGAATTAGATCATTTCATCCATTTAATCTCATTAATCTCTCTTTATACATCACCAATTAACTGGAGAATACGCACTGTGCTTCTCACAGTTTATCTAATATGACCAGTTTCAGTTCTTCAAGTAAACACTTAAAAACTTGTTGACACCATATCGAACTTAGTGCAATAAAGTGCATAACCCCACCAACCTCTGGACATCCAAGAGGGAACTAACTATTACACCTTACAGTACAGTACCAACCTCTGGACATCCAAGAGGGAACTAACTATTACACCTTACAGTACAGTAACAACCCTGATATCTGAGAGAACTAACTATTACACCTTACAGTACAGTAACAACCCTGACATCTGAGGGAACTAACTATTACACCTTACAGTACAGTAACAACCCTGACATCTGAGGGAACTAACTATTACACCTTACAGTACAGTAACAACCCTGACATCCAAGAGGGAACTAACTATTACACCTTACAGTACAGTACCAACCTCTGGACATCCAAGAGGGAACTAACTATTACACCTTACAGTACAGTACCAACCTCTGGACATCCAAGAGGGAACTAACTATTACACCTTACAGTACAGTAACAACCCTGACATCTGAGGGAACTAACCATTACACCTTACAGTACAGTACCAACCTCTGGACATCCAAGAGGGAACTAACTATTACACCTTACAGTACAGTAACAACCCTGATATCTGAGAGGGAACTAACTATTACACCTTACAGTACAGTAACAACCCTGACATCTAAGAGGGAACTAACCATTACACCTTACAGTACAGTAACAACCCTGACATCTAAGAGGGAACTAACCATTACACCTTACAGTACAGTAACAACCCTGACATCTGAGGGAACTAACTATTACACCTTACAGTACAGTAACAACCCTGACATCTGAGGGAACTAACTATTACACCTTACAGTACAGTAACAACCCTGACATCTGAGGGAACTAACTATTACACCTTACAGTACAGTAACAACCCTGACATCCAAGAGGGAACTAACTATTACACCTTACAGTACAGTAACAACCCTGACATCTAAGAGGGAACTAACCATTACACCTTACAGTACAGTAACAACCCTGACATCTGAGGGAACTAACTATTACACCTTACAGTACAGTAACAACCCTGATATCTGAGAGGGAACTAACTATTACACCTTACAGTACAGTACCAACCCTGATATCTGAGAGAACTAACTGTTACACCTTACAGTACAGTACCAACCCTGATATCTGAGAGAACTAACTGTTACACCTTACAGTACAGTAACAACCCTGACACACCTCTGGACACAGTCCCTGATGTTGGGTCTTCAGGTGAGGCAATCCGATCCCTCGCATCAAAGAACTCCTCGTCAGAACTGCTGTCTCCGAACCCTGGAGGCGGCTGGAGGATGGGCACGGGCTCTAGGGTTAGGAGTGCCCCCTGCTCTTCCTCCTCACCACCACCTTCCTCTTCCTCAGTCTCAGGGTGAGGGTGGGTGAGGCTGCGGGTGCTGTCGGGGGTAACATTAGGGCAGATATTGTAGTAATGCCTCGCGTCGCTCTGCTCGAAGGTAAACACACAGTCCATAAGTGAGGAGGAGGAGGAACGGGGACATCCGGATACAGACAATACCTCCTGTCCAGTTCCTTCATTACTCCTCCTCCTCTCTTCCCTCTTCTCCTCCTCATCCTCATCGTCACTCGCCTCCGGAGGACTGGGGAGGTACTCCAGCATGAGAGAGAGCTCAGCGTAGTTCAGGTTCTCAGAGGGGTCAACCACGGGGGTCACAGGTTCAGAGTTTATAGAGTCAGGGGTCATGGGAGAATGGTGAGAGTTGACCCAAGCTCCGTTGCCCGATCTCCTCCCTCTTCCCCCTCCTCTGTACTCTCCTCCCCCTCCTCTCCACTCTCCTCCCCCTCCTCTGCACTCTCCTCCCCCTCCTCTCCACTCTCCTGACCCCCCTCCACCTCCTTCTCCTCTCCACTCTCCTGCCCTTCCTTGTGGTGAGGATGCACCCTCTCGTGGGTGAGGCTGGGGATGAGGGGGCTCCACTGTGAGGCGGAAGGGAGGGTGAGGGTGAGGGAGGGAGGAAGAGCAGGCGATCAGGTCATCTTCCTCCAGAGCATCCAGGGAGTCACTGGAGATGCTGGTCATGAAACGAGAATCAGTACGACACGAGTCTGACGCCTCCTCTGATACGGACCGGTGCTCTTCTGTCATAGCCCCCCAAACCTCCCCTCCTCCTCTCTCCTCCTCTCCTTTCCTCTCCCCTCCTCCTCTCTCCTCTTCTTCTTTCCTCTCCCCTCCTCCTCTCTCCTCCTCTCCTTTCCTCTCCCCTCCTCCTCTCTCCTCCACTCCTTTCCTCTCCCCTCCCCCTCTCTCCTCCTCTCCTTTCCTCTCCCCTCCTCTCTCCTCCTCTCCTTTCCTCTCCTTTCCTTCTCTTTCCTTCTTTGCGCTCTTGTCCTCTCTTTCTCTGTCGTCTTCCTGCATTGCTCCGTTCTCTGCTCCTCGTTGTTTCCCAGAGTTCACCTCTCCTCCTGCTTCAGTGTCTTTCTCTCTCTGGTCCCCAACTCCCCCCACCTTCTCCTCAATTCTCTCCTTCTTTTTGTTTTTTCTCAGTGGAGACATAGTTCCGTATTTCATATTTTTCTCTTGTTCTCCTTCTCCCTTCTCATTCTTTTTCCTGTCCTCTCTCTCCTTCCTCTCTTTCCTCTCCTCTTTCCTCTCCTCCATAATCCGGCGTAGACCGACCGGGTCTGATGTGGTTCGCTTGTTGTTATGGGATACAAGGGAGATGAGAGTGTCCATGTCCATGTCGGAGGAATCGTCAGAGTCACTGCCACCCCGCGACACATAACCTATAGACACACACACACCATGACAACATGAAACCTGGAACACATAACCTATAGACACACACCATGACAACATGAAACCTGGTACACATAACCTATAGACACACACACACCACGACAACATGAAACCTGGAACACATAACCTATAGACACACACACACCATGACAACATGAAACCTGGTACACATAACCTATAGACACACACCATGACAACATGAAACCTGGTACACATAACCTATAGAAACACACACACCATGACAACATGAAACCTGGTACACATAACCTATAGACACACACCATGACAACATGAAACCTGGTACACATAACCTATAGACACACACACACCGCGACAACATGAAACCTGGAACACATAACCTATAGACACACACCATGACAACATGAAACCTGGTACACATAACCTATAGACACACACCATGACAACATGAAACCTGGAACACATAACCTATAGACACACACCATGACAACATGAAACCTGGTACACATAACCTATAGACACACACCATGACAACATGAAACCTGGAACACATAACCTATAGACACACACCACGACAACATGACACCTGGAACACATTACATCATGAAAAAACACTTCCACAACTTCATTTTCATGATAGGTTTACTTATCTATCAGCTTACAGTATATAATGCACTATTTAACATATATACAACCTAGTTCTACTGTCTGACACACAGACACAACCTAGTTCTACTGTCTGACACACAGACACAACCTAGTTCTACTGTCTGACACACAGACACAACCTAGTTCTACTGTCTGACACACAGATACAACCTAGATCTACTGTCTGACACACAAATACAACCTAGATCTACTGTCTGACACACAGATACAACCTAGTTCTACTGTCTAACACACAGACACAACCTAGTTCTACTGTCTGACACACAGATACAACCTAGATCTACTGTCTGACACACAAATACAACCTAGATCTACTGTCTGACACACAGACACAACCTAGTTCTACTGTCTAACACACAGATACAACCTAGTTCTACTGTCTGACACACAGATACAACCTAGTTCTACTGTCTGACACACAGATACAACCTAGTTATACTGTCTAACACACAGATACAACCTAGATCTACTGTCTGACACACAGATACAACCTAGTTCGCTGTGCTGCTGGGTGTGTGTGTGTGTGTGTGTATGTGTGTGTGTGTGTGTGTGTGTGTGTGTGTGTGTGTGTGTGTGTGTGTGTGTGTGTGTGTGTGTGTGTGTGTGTGTGTGTGTGTGTGGTAGCATACCCTCCTCGGCAGACACGCGGTGCTGCTTGCCGTCCTGTGTCCAGGGGAAGATGATGAGGCTGGGGTCCACTAGGGCACGACAGTACCCTGCCACCAGACAGGACAGTTCCTTAGCTGCTACTGACTCCAACAACAGGGTGATAGGCTGGGGAGAGGAGGAGAGGAACAAGGAAGAAGAGAGGAGGAGGAGAGGAACAAGGAAGAGGACAGGAGGAGGAGAGGAGAGGAGGAGGAGAGGAGAGGAGGAGAGGAACAAGGAAGAGGAGAGGAACAAGGAAGAGGAGAGGAGGAGGAGAGGAGAGAGGGAGGAGGAGAGGAAGGGGAAGAAAGAGAGGAGGGAGGGAGAAGAGAGAGAGGAGGAGGGGAGCAGAGGAGAGCAGGTGAGGGGAGAGAAGACGAGGCTTCAGTGATAAAAACACGTGTTTCAGTAGTAGAAAACTAGCTTTTGGGGAAATTGGCTTTGTAGCGTGTGTCTGCGTCTGTGTGTCTGCTAGTCCGTGCATGCATGTCTGTGTGTGTGTACCATACCTTGATGTCCTGTAGATATATCTTGACCAGACTGACGCGGTCAGACTCTGGTAGCAGCTCTATGCGTGTGATGCTGCTGAACTCTGTGAGGGTGGTCATGATGCTCAGTTTGTGGTTCACCACCTGACTGATACCGTACCGCGACCCCACCAACAGGGTCACCATCGACTCTCTGTCCTGGAGCTATATATAGAGAGAGAGAGAGAGAGAGAGAGAGAGAGAGACAGAGAGAGACAGAGAGGGAGAGAGGGAATTAAGTTATTTTTATTTCTTTTTCTTTTTTGACCTTTATTTAACTAGGAAAGTCAGTTAAGAACAAATTCTTATTTTCAATGACGGCCTAGGAACAGTGGGTTAACTGCCTGTTCAGGGGTAGAACGACAGATTTGTACCTTGTCAGCTCGGGGGTTTGAACTCGCAACCTTCCAGTTACTAGTCCAACGCTCTAACCACTAGGCTACGCTGCCGCCCCAGTTCTCATAAAGAGTTGAGGTCAGTTGAGCGTTTTCCTCGCCTAGATCTGTGGATAAGGGAGGTGCATCATGGGAGTACTGAAGATCCAGGTTCTGTGGCCACCTAATTCCCACCCCTACAGCCAGCACTCCCAACTCAACTTTGGCCTGAAAACATGGCACTCCCTGGCCACACCACCAGGGGGTGCCAAAAAAGAATAATTAATAGCTCTGTCATCCCCACTGAAACCCATCATATCCTGTCAGTAGACAGAGATGAATAGAGAGAGAGAGACACCATGACAGGATACGTTGATAGAGATAAATATCAATAGAGATGAATAGAAAGAGAGAGACACCATGACAGGATACGTTGATAGAGATAAATATCAATAGAGATGAATAGAAAGAGAGAGACACCATGACAGGATACGTTGATAGAGATAAATATCAATAGAGATTAATAGAAAGAGAGAGACACCATGACAGGATACGTTGATAGAGATAAATATCAATAGAGATGAATAGAGAGAGAGAGAGACACCATGACAGGATACGTTGATAGAGATAAATATCAATAGAGATGAATAGAGAGAGAGAGACACCATGACAGGATACGTTGATAGAGATAAATATCAATAGAGATGAATAGAGAGAGAGAGACAGGATACGTTGATAGAGATAAATATCAATAGAGATGAATAGAGAGAGAGAGACACCATGACAGGATACGTTGATAGAGATAAATATCAATAGAGATGAATAGAGAGAGAGAGACACCATGACAGGATACGTTGATAGAGATAAATATCAATAGAGATGAATAGAAAGAGAGAGACACCATGACAGGATACGTTGATAGAGATAAATATCAATAGAGATGAATAGAAAGAGAGAGACACCATGACAGGATACGTTGATAGAGATAAATATCAATAGAGATGAATAGAAAGAGAGAGACACCATGACAGGATACGTTGATAGAGATAAATATCAATAGAGATGAATAGAGAGAGAGAGAGACACCATGACAGGATACGTTGATAGAGATAAATATCAATAGAGATGAATAGAGAGAGAGAGACACCATGACAGGATACGTTGATAGAGATAAATATCAATAGAGATGAATAGAGAGAGAGAGACAGGATACGTTGATAGAGATAAATATCAATAGAGATGAATAGAGAGAGAGAGACACCATGACAGGATACGTTGATAGAGATAAATATCAATAGAGATGAATAGAGAGAGAGAGACACCATGACAGGATACGTTGATAGAGATAAATATCAATAGAGATGAATAGAAAGAGAGAGACACCATGACAGGATACGTTGATAGAGATAAATATCAATAGAGATGAATAGAGAGAGAGAGAGACACCATGACAGGATACGTTGATAGAGATAAATATCAATAGAGATGAATAGAGAGAGAGAGACACCATGACAGGATACGTTGATAGAGATAAATATCAATAGAGATGAATAGAGAGAGAGAGACAGGATACGTTGATAGAGATAAATATCAATAGAGATGAATAGAGAGAGAGAGAGACACCATGACAGGATATGTTGATAGAGATAAATATCAATAGAGATGAATAGAGAGAGAGAGACACCATGACAGGATACGTTGATAGAGATAAATATCAATAGAGATGAATAGAGAGAGAGAGACACCATGAAAGGATACGTTGATAGAGATAAATATCAATAGAGATGAATAGAGAGAGAGAGACACCATGACAGGATACGTTGATAGAGATAAATATCAATAGAGATGAATAGAGAGAGAGAGACACCATGACAGGATACGTTGATAGAGATAAATATCAATAGAGATGAATAGAGAGAGAGAGACACCATGACAGGATACGTTGATAGAGATAAATATCAATAGAGATGAATAGAGAGAGAGAGACACCATGACAGGATACGTTGATAGAGATAAATATCAATAGAGATGAATAGAGAGAGAGAGACACCATGACAGGATACGTTGATAGAGATAAATATCAATAGAGATGAATAGAGAGAGAGAGACACCATGACAGGATACATTGATAGAGATAAATATCAATAGAGATGAATAGAGAGAGAGAGACACCATGACAGGATACGTTGATAGAGATAAATATCAATAGAGATGAATAGAGAGAGAGAGACACCATGACAGGATACGTTGATAGAGATAAATATCAATAGAGATGAATAGAGAGAGAGAGACACCATGACAGGATACGTTGATAGAGATAAATATCAATAGAGATGAATAGAGAGAGAGAGAGACACCATGAAAGGATACGTTGATAGAGATAAATATCAATAGAATACATCATGCAAGCACTGACAAAGAGAAATAGAGAGATATAATCCTTCACAGTGGTGCTGAGGGACTACCATCATGACATAGACAGAGATAATATAATCCTTCACAGTGGTGCTGAGGGACTACCATCATGACATAGACAGAGATAATATAATCCTTCACAGTGGTGCTGAGGGACTACCATCATGATATAGACAGAGATAATATAATCCTTCACAGTGGTGCTGAGGGACTACCATCATGACATAGACAGAGATAATATAATCCTTCACAGTGGTGCTGAGGGACTACCATCATGATATAGACAGAGATAATCTCTCCCCTACCATCATGATATAGACAGAGATAATCTCCCCCCTACCATCATGATATAGACAGAGATAATATAATCCTTCACAGAGGTGCTGAGGGACTACCATCATGATATAGACAGAGATAATATAATCCTTCACAGTGGTGCTGAGGGACTACCATCATGATATAGACAGAGATAATATAATCCTTCACAGCGGTGCTGAGGGACTACCATCATGACATAGACAGAGATAATATAATCCTTCACAGTGGTGCTGAGGGACTACCATCATGATATAGACAGAGATAATATAATCCTTCACAGTGGTGCTGAGGGACTACCATCATGACATAGACAGAGATAATCTCCCCCCTACCATCATGACATAGACAGAGATAACTAGAGATAGATAGAGCTCAACCCTCTTCTACCATCATGATATAGACAGAGATAATATAATCCTTCACAGTGGTGCTGAGGGACTTCCATCATGATATAGACAGAGATAATATAATCCTTCACAGTGGTGCTGAGGGACTACCATCATGATATAGACAGAGATAATCTCTCCCCTACCATCATGATATAGACAGAGATAACTAGAGATAGATAGAGCTCATCTCTCTTCTACCATCATGATATAGACAGAGATCATCTCTCCCCTACCATCATGACATAGATAGAGCTCATCTCTCCCCTACCATCATGACATAGACAGAGATAATCTCTCCCCTACCATCATGACATAGACAGAGATAATCTCTCTCCTACCATCATGACATAGACAGAGATAATCTCTCCCCTACCATCATGATATAGACAGAGATAATCTCTCCCCTACCATCATGACATAGACAGAGATAATCTCTCCCCTACCATCATGATATAGACAGAGATAATATAATCCTTCACAGTGGTGCTGAGGGACTACCATCATGACATAGCCAGAGATAATATAATCCTTCACAGTGGTGCTGAGGGACTACCATCATGACATAGACAGAGATAATATAATCCTTCACAGTGGTGCTGAGGGACTACCATCATGACATAGACAGAGATAATATAATCCTTCACAGTGGTGCTGAGGGACTACCATCATGATATAGACAGAGATAATCTCTCCCCTACCATCATGATATAGACAGAGATAATCTCTCTTCTACCATCATGACATAGACAGAGATAATCTCTCTTCTACCATCATGACATAGACAGAGATAACCTCTCCCCTACCATCATGACATAGACAGAGATAATATAATCCTTCACAGTGGTGCTGAGGGACTACCATCATGACATAGACAGAGATAATATAATCCTTCACAGTGGTGCTGAGGGACTACCATCATGATATAGACAGAGATAATCTCTCCCCTACCATCATGATATAGACAGAGATAATCTCTCCCCTACCATCATGATATAGACAGAGATAATATAATCCTTCACAGTGGTGCTGAGGGACTACCATCATGATATAGACAGAGATAATATAATCCTTCACAGTGGTGCTGAGGGACTACCATCATGACATAGACAGAGATAATATAATCCTTCACAGTGGTGCTGAGGGACTACCATCATGACATAGACAGAGATAATATAATCCTTCACAGTGGTGCTGAGGGACTACCATCATGATATAGACAGAGATAATCTCTCCCCTACCATCATGATATAGACAGAGATAATCTCTCCCCTACCATCATGATATAGACATAGATAATATAATCCTTCACAGTGGTGCTGAGGGACTACCATCATGATATAGACAGAGATAATATAATCCTTCACAGTGGTGCTGAGGGACTACCATCATGATATAGACAGAGATAATATAATCCTTCACAGTGGTGCTGAGGGACTACCATCATGACATAGTCAGAGATAATATAATCCTTCACAGTGGTGCTGAGGGACTACCATCATGACATAGACAGAGATAATCTCTCCCCTACCATCATGACATAGACAGAGATAACTAGAGATAGATAGAGCTCAACCCTCTTCTACCATCATGATATAGACAGAGATAATATAATCCTTCACAGTGGTGCTGAGGGACTACCATCATGATATAGACAGAGATAATATAATCCTTCACAGTGGTGCTGAGGGACTACCATCATGATATAGACAGAGATCATATCTCCCCTACCATCATGATATAGACAGAGATAATCTCTCTTCTACCATCATGACATAGACAGAGATAATCTCTCTTCTACCATCATGACATAGACAGAGATAACCTCTCCCCTACCATCATGACATAGACAAAGATAATATAATCCTTCACAGTGGTGCTGAGGGACTACCATCATGACATAGACAGAGATAATATAATCCTTCACAGTGGTGCTGAGGGACTACCATCATGATATAGACAGAGATAATCTCTCCCCTACCATCATGATATAGACAGAGATAATCTCTCCCCTACCATCATGATATAGACAGAGATAATATAATCCTTCACAGTGGTGCTGAGGGACTACCATCATGATATAGACAGAGATAATATAATCCTTCACAGTGGTGCTGAGGGACTACCATCATGACATAGACAGAGATAATATAATCCTTCACAGTGGTGCTGAGGGACTACCATCATGACATAGACAGAGATAATATAATCCTTCACAGTGGTGCTGAGGGACTACCATCATGATATAGACAGAGATAATCTCTCCCCTACCATCATGATATAGACAGAGATAATCTCTCCCCTACCATCATGATATAGACATAGATAATATAATCCTTCACAGTGGTGCTGAGGGACTACCATCATGATATAGACAGAGATAATATAATCCTTCACAGTGGTGCTGAGGGACTACCATCATGATATAGACAGAGATAATATAATCCTTCACAGTGGTGCTGAGGGACTACCATCATGACATAGTCAGAGATAATATAATCCTTCACAGTGGTGCTGAGGGACTACCATCATGACATAGACAGAGATAATCTCTCCCCTACCATCATGACATAGACAGAGATAACTAGAGATAGATAGAGCTCAACCCTCTTCTACCATCATGATATAGACAGAGATAATATAATCCTTCACAGTGGTGCTGAGGGACTACCATCATGATATAGACAGAGATAATATAATCCTTCACAGTGGTGCTGAGGGACTACCATCATGATATAGACAGAGATAATCTCTCCCCTACCATCATGATATAGACAGAGATAACTAGAGATAGATAGAGCTCATCTCTCCCCTACCATCATGACATAGACAGAGATAATCTCTCCACTACCATCATGACATAGACAGAGATAATCTCTCCCCTACCATCATGATATAGACAGAGATAATATAATCCTTCACAGTGGTGCTGAGGGACTACCATCATGACATAGACAGAGATAATATAATCCTTCACAGTGGTGCTGAGGGACTACCATCATGATATAGACAGAGATAATCTCTCCCCTACCATCATGATATAGACAGAGATAATATAATCCTTCACAGTGGTGCTGAGGGACTACCATCATGATATAGACAGAGATAATATAATCCTTCACAGTGGTGCTGAGGGACTACCATCATGATATAGACAGAGATAATATAATCCTTCACAGTGGTGCTGAGGGACTACCATCATGACATAGTCAGAGATAATATAATCCTTCACAGTGGTGCTGAGGGACTACCATCATGACATAGACAGAGATAATCTCTCCCCTACCATCATGACATAGACAGAGATAACTAGAGATAGATAGAGCTCAACCCTCTTCTACCATCATGATATAGACAGAGATAATATAATCCTTCACAGTGGTGCTGAGGGACTACCATCATGATATAGACAGAGATAATATAATCCTTCACAGTGGTGCTGAGGGACTACCATCATGATATAGACAGAGATAATCTCTCCCCTACCATCATGATATAGACAGAGATAACTAGAGATAGATAGAGCTCATCTCTCCCCTACCATCATGACATAGACAGAGATAATCTCTCCACTACCATCATGACATAGACAGAGATAATCTCTCCCCTACCATCATGATATAGACAGAGATAATATAATCCTTCACAGTGGTGCTGAGGGACTACCATCATGACATAGTCAGAGATAATATAATCCTTCACAGTGGTGCTGAGGGACTACCATCATGACATAGACAGAGATAATCTCTCCCCTACCATCATGACATAGACAGAGATAACTAGAGATAGATAGAGCTCAACCCTCTTCTACCATCATGATATAGACAGAGATAATATAATCCTTCACAGTGGTGCTGAGGGACTACCATCATGATATAGACAGAGATAATATAATCCTTCACAGTGGTGCTGAGGGACTACCATCATGATATAGACAGAGATAATCTCTCCCCTACCATCATGATATAGACAGAGATAACTAGAGATAGATAGAGCTCATCTCTCCCCTACCATCATGACATAGACAGAGATAATCTCTCCACTACCATCATGACATAGACAGAGATAATCTCTCCCCTACCATCATGATATAGACAGAGATAATATAATCCTTCACAGTGGTGCTGAGGGACTACCATCATGACATAGACAGAGATAATATAATCCTTCACAGTGGTGCTGAGGGACTACCATCATGATATAGACAGAGATAATCTCTCCCCTACCATCATGATATAGACAGAGATAATATAATCCTTCACAGTGGTGCTGAGGGACTACCATCATGATATAGACAGAGATAATATAATCCTTCACAGTGGTGCTGAGGGACTACCATCATGACATAGACAGAGATAATATAATCCTTCACAGTGGTGCTGAGGGACTACCATCATGATATAGACAGAGATAATCTCTCCCCTACCATCATGATATAGACAGAGATAATCTCTCCCCTACCATCATGATATAGACATAGATAATATAATCCTTCACAGTGGTGCTGAGGGACTACCATCATGATATAGACAGAGATAATATAATCCTTCACAGTGGTGCTGAGGGACTACCATCATGACATAGTCAGAGATAATATAATCCTTCACAGTGGTGCTGAGGGACTACCATCATGACATAGACAGAGATAATCTCTCCCCTACCATCATGACATAGACAGAGATAACTAGAGATAGATAGAGCTCAACCCTCTTCTACCATCATGATATAGACAGAGATAATATAATCCTTCACAGTGGTGCTGAGGGACTACCATCATGATATAGACAGAGATAATATAATCCTTCACAGTGGTGCTGAGGGACTACCATCATGATATAGACAGAGATAATCTCTCCCCTACCATCATGATATAGACAGAGATAACTAGAGATAGATAGAGCTCATCTCTCCCCTACCATCATGACATAGACAGAGATAATCTCTCCACTACCATCATGACATAGACAGAGATAATCTCTCCCCTACCATCATGATATAGACAGAGATAATATAATCCTTCACAGTGGTGCTGAGGGACTACCATCATGACATAGACAGAGATAATATAATCCTTCACAGTGGTGCTGAGGGACTACCATCATGACATAGACAGAGATAATATAATCCTTCACAGTGGTGCTGAGGGACTACCATCATGACATAGACAGAGATAATCTCTCCCCTACCATCATGATATAGACAGAGATAATCTCTCCCCTACCATCATGATATAGACAGAGATAATCTCTCCCCTACCATCATGATATAGACAGAGATAATCTCTCCCCTACCATCATGATATAGACAGAGATAATCTCTCCCCTACCATCATGATATAGACAGAGCTCATCTCTCCCCTACCATCATGATATAGACAGAGCTCATCTCTCCCCTACCGTCATGATATAGACAGAGATAACTAGAGATAGATAGAGCTCATCTCTCTTCTACCATCATGACATAGACAGAGATAATCTCTCCCCTACCATCATGACATAGACAGAGATAACTAGAGATAGATAGAGCTCATCTCTCTTCTACCATCATGACATAGACAGAGATAACTAGAGATAGATAGAGCTCATCTCTCCCCTACCATCATGACATAGACAGAGATAATCTCTCCCCTACCATCATGACATAGACAGAGATAACTAGAGATAGATAGAGCTAATCTCTCCCCTACCATCATGATATAGACAGAGATAACTAGAGATAGATAGAGCTAATCTCTCCCCTACCATCATGGTAGAGATACAGAGATAACTACATAGAGGTAATCTCTCCCCTACCATCATGGTAGAGATACAGAGATAACTACATAGAGGTAATCTCTCCCCTACCATCATGGTAGAGATACAGAGATAACTACATAGAGGTAATCTCTCCCCTACCATCATGGTAGAGATACAGAGATAACTAGATAGAGGTAACCTCTCCACTACCATCATGGTAGAGATACAGAGATAACTAGATAGTGGTAATCTCTCTCCTACCATCATGGTAGAGATACAGAGATAACTAGACAGAGGTAATCTCTCTCCTACCATCATGGTGGCGCTGAAGGACTTCCCGCCGAAGGACTTGAGGTCACACAGCTCCTCCAGGTAGTTAATCTTCGCCTGATTGGCCGACAGCACCTTCTGCTTTGGCTCCTGTGATTGGCTCTTCTTCATGTGATAGCCAATGGCCTTTCTCAGATCCTTTTCCCTCATGTTCCTCAGGAGGGTTGAAGAGATAAAGTTCTCAATGCCCCAACTCTTCCTGTAGAGAAGATAGAGGGACTATGATCAGCTGTAATGTTCTGTTCTGTTCTAATAGAGGGACTATGATCAGCTGTTCTGTTCTAATAGAGGGACTATGATCAGCTGTACTGTTCTGTTCTGTTGTAATAGAGGGACTATGATCAGCTGTAATGTTCTGTTCTAATAGAGGGACTATGATCAGCTGTAATGTTCTGTTCTGTTCTAATAGAGGGACTATGATCAGCTGTTCTGTTCTGTTCTAATAGAGGGACTATGATCAGCTGTAATGTTCTGTTCTAATAGAGGGACTATGATCAGCTGTTCTGTTCTGTTCTAATAGAGGGACTATGATCAGCTGTAATGTTCTGTTCTAATAGAGGGACTATGATCAGCTGTAATGTTCTGTTCTGTTCTAATAGAGGGACTATGATCAGCTGTTCTGTTCTGTTCTGTTGTAATAGAGGGACTATGATCAGCTGTAATGTTCTGTTCTGTTCTAATAGAGGGACTATGATCAGCTGTTCTGTTCTGTTCTAATAGAGGGACTATGATCAGCTGTAATGTTCTGTTCTAATAGAGGGACTATGATCAGCTGTAATGTTCTGTTCTGTTCTAATAGAGGGACTATGATCAGCTGTAATGTTCTGTTCTAATAGAGGGACTATGATCAGCTGTAATGTTCTGTTCTGTTCTAATAGAGGGACTATGATCAGCTGTACTGTTCTGTTCTAATAGAGGGACTATGATCAGCTGTAATGTTCTGTTCTGTTCTAATAGAGGGACTATGATCAGCTGTAATGTTCTGTTCTAATAGAGGGACTATGATCAGCTGTAATGTTCTGTTCTAATAGAGGGACTATGATCAGCTGTTCTGTTCTGTTCTAATAGAGGGACTATGATCAGCTGTAATGTTCTGTTCTAATAGAGGGACTATGATCAGCTGTAATGTTCTGTTCTAATAGAGGGACTATGATCAGCTGTAATGTTCTGTTCTAATAGAGGGACTATGATCAGCTGTAATGTTCTGTTCTAATAGAGGGACTATGATCAGCTGTAATGTTCTGTTCTAATAGAGGGACTATGATCAGCTGTAATGTTCTGTTCTGTTCTAATAGAGGGACTATGATCAGCTGTAATGTTCTGTTCTGTTCTAATAGAGGGACTATGATCAGCTGTTCTGTTCTGTTCTAATAGAGGGACTATGATCAGCTGTTCTGTTCTGTTCTAATAGAGGGACTATGATCAGCTGTAATGTTCTGTTCTAATAGAGGGACTATGATCAGCTGTAATGTTCTGTTCTGTTCTAATAGAGGGGCTATGATCAGCTGTAATGTTCTGTTCTATTCTAATAGAGGGATTATGATCAGCTGTTCTGTTCTGTTCTAATAGAGGGACTATGATCAGCTGTAATGTTCTGTTCTAATAGAGGGACTATGATCAGCTGTAATGTTCTGTTCTAATAGAGGGACTATGATCAGCTGTAATGTTCTGTTCTAATAGAGGGACTATGATCAGCTGTAATGTTCTGTTCTGTTCTAATAGAGGGACTATGATCAGCTGTATTGTTCTGTTCTAATAGAGGGACTATGATCAGCTGTAATGTTCTGTTCTGTTCTAATAGAGGGACTATGATCAGCTGTTCTGTTCTGTTCTAATAGAGGGACTATGATCAGCTGTAATGTTCTGTTCTAATAGAGGGACTATGATCAGCTGTAATGTTCTGTTCTAATAGAGGGACTATGATCAGCTGTAATGTTCTGTTCTGTTCTAATAGAGGGACTATGATCAGCTGTAATGTTCTGTTCTATTCTAATAGAGGGACTATGATCAGCTGTTCTGTTCTGTTCTAATAGAGGGACTATGATCAGCTGTAATGTTCTGTTCTAATAGAGGGACTATGATCAGCTGTAATGTTCTGTTCTAATAGAGGGACTATGATCAGCTGTTCTGTTCTGTTCTAATAGAGGGACTATGATCAGCTGTTCTGTTCTAATAGAGGGACTATGATCAGCTGTTCTGTTCTGTTCTAATAGAGGGACTATGATCAGCTGTATTGTTCTGTTCTAATAGAGGGACTATGATCAGCTGTAATGTTCTGTTCTAATAGAGGGACTATGATCAGCTGTAATGTTCTGTTCTAATAGAGGGACTATGATCAGCTGTAATGTTCTGTTCTAATAGAGGGACTATGATCAGCTGTAATGTTCTGTTCTGTTCTAATAGAGGGACTATGATCAGCTGTAATGTTATGTTCTGTTCTAATAGAGGGACTATGATCAGCTGTTCTGTTCTGTTCTAATAGAGGGACTATGATCAGCTGTTCTGTTCTGTTCTAATAGAGGGACTATGATCAGCTGTAATGTTCTGTTCTAATAGAGGGACTATGATCAGCTGTAATGTTCTGTTCTGTTCTAATAGAGGGGCTATGATCAGCTGTAATGTTCTGTTCTGTTCTAATAGAGGGATTATGATCAGCTGTTCTGTTCTGTTCTAATAGAGGGACTATGATCAGCTGTAATGTTCTGTTCTAATAGAGGGACTATGATCAGCTGTAATGTTCTGTTCTAATAGAGGGACTATGATCAGCTGTAATGTTCTGTTCTAATAGAGGGACTATGATCAGCTGTAATGTTCTGTTCTGTTCTAATAGAGGGACTATGATCAGCTGTATTGTTCTGTTCTAATAGAGGGACTATGATCAGCTGTAATGTTCTGTTCTGTTCTAATAGAGGGACTATGATCAGCTGTTCTGTTCTGTTCTAATAGAGGGACTATGATCAGCTGTAATGTTCTGTTCTAATAGAGGGACTATGATCAGCTGTAATGTTCTGTTCTAATAGAGGGACTATGATCAGCTGTAATGTTCTGTTCTGTTCTAATAGAGGGACTATGATCAGCTGTAATGTTCTGTTCTGTTCTAATAGAGGGACTATGATCAGCTGTTCTGTTCTGTTCTAATAGAGGGACTATGATCAGCTGTAATGTTCTGTTCTGTTCTAATAGAGGGACTATGATCAGCTGTAATGTTCTGTTCTGTTCTAATAGAGGGACTATGATCAGCTGTTCTGTTCTGTTCTAATAGAGGGACTATGATCAGCTGTAATGTTCTGTTCTAATAGAGGGACTATGATCAGCTGTAATGTTCTGTTCTAATAGAGGGACTATGATCAGCTGTAATGTTCTGTTCTAATAGAGGGACTATGATCAGCTGTAATGTTCTGTTCTAATAGAGGGACTATGATCAGCTGTATTGTTCTGTTCTGTTCTAATAGAGGGACTATGATCAGCTGTTCTGTTCTGTTCTAATAGAGGGACTATGATCAGCTGTTCTGTTCTGCTCTAATAGAGGGACTATGATCAGCTGTAATGTTCTGTTCTAATAGAGGGACTATGATCAGCTGTAATGTTCTGTTCTGTTCTAATAGAGGGACTATGATCAGCTGTAATGTTCTGTTCTAATAGAGGGACTATGATCAGCTGTAATGTTCTGTTCTGTTCTAATAGAGGGACTATGATCAGCTGTTCTGTTCTGTTCTAATAGAGGGACTATGATCAGCTGTAATGTTCTGTTCTAATAGAGGGACTATGATCAGCTGTAATGTTCTGTTCTAATAGAGGGACTATGATCAGCTGTAATGTTCTGTTCTAATAGAGGGACTATGATCAGCTGTACTGTTCTGTTCTAATAGAGGGACTATGATCAGCTGTAATGTTCTGTTCTAATAGAGGGACTATGATCAGCTGTAATGTTCTGTTCTAATAGAAGGACTATGATCAGCTGTTCTGTTCTAATAGAGGGACTATGATCAGCTGTAATGTTCTGTTCTAATAGAGGGACTATGATCAGCTGTAATGTTCTGTTCTAATAGAGGGACTAGGATCAGCTGTAATGTTCTGTTCTACTAGAGGGACTATGATCAGCTGTTCTGTTCTGTTCTAATAGAGGGACTATGATCAGCTGTAATGTTCTGTTCTAATAGAGGGACTATGATCAGCTGTAATGTTCTGTTCTGTTCTAATAGAGGGACTATGATCAGCTGTAATGTTCTGTTCTACTAGAGGGACTATGATCAGCTGTAATGTTCTGTTCTGTTCTAATAGAGGGACTATGATCAGCTGTAATGTTCTGTTCTAATAGAGGGACTATGATCAGCTGTAATGTTCTGTTCTGTTCTAATAGAGGGACTATGATCAGCTGTTCTGTTCTAATAGAGGGACTATGATCAGCTGTAATGTTCTGTTCTGTTCTAATAGAGGGACTATGATCAGCTGTTCTGTTCTGTTCTAATAGAGGGACTATGATCAGCTGTAATGTTCTGTTCTAATAGAGGGACTATGATCAGCTGTAATGTTCTGTTCTGTTCTAATAGAGGGACTATGATCAGCTGTTCTGTTCTGTTCTACTAGAGGGACTATGATCAGCTGTAATGTTCTGTTCTAATAGAGGGACTATGATCAGCTGTAATGTTCTGTTCTGTTCTAATAGAGGGACTATGATCAGCTGTATTGTTCTGTTCTGTTCTAATAGAGGGACTATGATCAGCTGTTCTGTTCTGTTCTAATAGAGGGACTATGATCAGCTGTAATGTTCTGTTCTGTTCTAATAGAGGGACTATGATCAGCTGTAATGTTCTGTTCTGTTCTAATAGAGGGACTATGATCAGCTGTTCTGTTCTAATAGAGGGACTATGATCAGCTGTAATGTTCTGTTCTGTTCTAATAGAGGGACTATGATCAGCTGTAATGTTCTGTTCTAATAGAGGGACTATGATCAGCTGTAATGTTCTGTTCTGTTCTAATAGAGGGACTATGATCAGCTGTTCTGTTCTGTTCTAATAGAGGGACTATGATCAGCTGTAATGTTCTGTTCTGTTCTAATAGAGGGACTATGATCAGCTGTTCTGTTCTAATAGAGGGACTATGATCAGCTGTTCTGTTCTAATAGAGGGACTATGATCAGCTGTACTGTTCTGTTCTAATAGAGGGACTATGATCAGCTGTTCTGTTCTGTTCTAATAGAGGGACTATGATCAGCTGTAATGTTCTGTTCTAATAGAGGGACTATGATCAGCTGTAATGTTCTGTTCTAATAGAGGGACTAGGATCAGCTGTAATGTTCTGTTCTGTTCTAATAGAGGGACTATGATCAGCTGTAATGTTCTGTTCTAATAGAGGGACTATGATCAGCTGTAATGTTCTGTTCTGTTCTAATAGAGGGACTATGATCAGCTGTTCTGTTCTGTTCTAATAGAGGGACTATGATCAGCTGTAATGTTCTGTTCTAATAGAGGGACTATGATCAGCTGTAATGTTCTGTTCTAATAGAGGGACTATGATCAGCTGTAATGTTCTGTTCTAATAGAGGGACTATGATCAGCTGTTCTGTTCTAATAGAGGGACTATGATCAGCTGTAATGTTCTGTTCTAATAGAGGGACTATGATCAGCTGTAATGTTCTGTTCTAATAGAGGGACTAGGATCAGCTGTAATGTTCTGTTCTACTAGAGGGACTATGATCAGCTGTTCTGTTCTGTTCTAATAGAGGGACTATGATCAGCTGTAATGTTCTGTTCTAATAGAGGGACTATGATCAGCTGTAATGTTCTGTTCTGTTCTAATAGAGGGACTATGATCAGCTGTAATGTTCTGTTCTACTAGAGGGACTATGATCAGCTGTAATGTTCTGTTCTGTTCTAATAGAGGGACTATGATCAGCTGCAATGTTCTGTTCTAATAGAGGGACTATGATCAGCTGTAATGTTCTGTTCTGTTCTAATAGAGGGACTATGATCAGCTGTTCTGTTCTAATAGAGGGACTATGATCAGCTGTAATGTTCTGTTCTGTTCTAATAGAGGGACTATGATCAGCTGTTCTGTTCTGTTCTAATAGAGGGACTATGATCAGCTGTAATGTTCTGTTCTAATAGAGGGACTATGATCAGCTGTAATGTTCTGTTCTGTTCTAATAGAGGGACTATGATCAGCTGTTCTGTTCTGTTCTACTAGAGGGACTATGATCAGCTGTAATGTTCTGTTCTAATAGAGGGACTATGATCAGCTGTAATGTTCTGTTCTGTTCTAATAGAGGGACTATGATCAGCTGTATTGTTCTGTTCTGTTCTAATAGAGGGACTATGATCAGCTGTTCTGTTCTGTTCTAATAGAGGGACTATGATCAGCTGTAATGTTCTGTTCTGTTCTAATAGAGGGACTATGATCAGCTGTAATGTTCTGTTCTGTTCTAATAGAGGGACTATGATCAGCTGTTCTGTTCTGTTCTAATAGAGGGACTATGATCAGCTGTAATGTTCTGTTCTGTTCTAATAGAGGGACTATGATCAGCTGTAATGTTCTGTTCTAATAGAGGGACTATGATCAGCTGTAATGTTCTGTTCTGTTCTAATAGAGGGACTATGATCAGCTGTTCTGTTCTGTTCTAATAGAGGGACTATGATCAGCTGTAATGTTCTGTTCTGTTCTAATAGAGGGACTATGATCAGCTGTTCTGTTCTAATAGAGGGACTATGATCAGCTGTTCTGTTCTAATAGAGGGACTATGATCAGCTGTACTGTTCTGTTCTAATAGAGGGACTATGATCAGCTGTTCTGTTCTGTTCTAATAGAGGGACTATGATCAGCTGTAATGTTCTGTTCTAATAGAGGGACTATGATCAGCTGTAATGTTCTGTTCTAATAGAGGGACTAGGATCAGCTGTAATGTTCTGTTCTACTAGAGGGACTATGATCAGCTGTTCTGTTCTGTTCTAATAGAGGGACTATGATCAGCTGTAATGTTCTGTTCTAATAGAGGGACTATGATCAGCTGTAATGTTCTGTTCTGTTCTAATAGAGGGACTATGATCAGCTGTAATGTTCTGTTCTACTAGAGGGACTATGATCAGCTGTAATGTTCTGTTCTGTTCTAATAGAGGGACTATGATCAGCTGTAATGTTCTGTTCTAATAGAGGGACTATGATCAGCTGTAATGTTCTGTTCTGTTCTAATAGAGGGACTATGATCAGGTGTTCTGTTCTGTTCTAATAGAGGGACTATGATCAGCTGTAATGTTCTGTTCTGTTCTAATAGAGGGACTATGATCAGCTGTTCTGTTCTAATAGAGGGACTATGATCAGCTGTTCTGTTCTAATAGAGGGACTATGATCAGCTGTACTGTTCTGTTCTAATAGAGGGACTATGATCAGCTGTTCTGTTCTGTTCTAATAGAGGGACTATGATCAGCTGTAATGTTCTGTTCTAATAGAGGGACTATGATCAGCTGTAATGTTCTGTTCTAATAGAGGGACTAGGATCAGCTGTAATGTTCTGTTCTACTAGAGGGACTATGATCAGCTGTTCTGTTCTGTTCTAATAGAGGGACTATGATCAGCTGTAATGTTCTGTTCTAATAGAGGGACTATGATCAGCTGTAATGTTCTGTTCTGTTCTAATAGAGGGACTATGATCAGCTGTAATGTTCTGTTCTACTAGAGGGACTATGATCAGCTGTAATGTTCTGTTCTGTTCTAATAGAGGGACTATGATCAGCTGTAATGTTCTGTTCTAATAGAGGGACTATGATCAGCTGTAATGTTCTGTTCTGTTCTAATAGAGGGACTATGATCAGCTGTTCTGTTCTAATAGAGGGACTATGATCAGCTGTAATGTTCTGTTCTGTTCTAATAGAGGGACTATGATCAGCTGTTCTGTTCTGTTCTAATAGAGGGACTATGATCAGCTGTAATGTTCTGTTCTAATAGAGGGACTATGATCAGCTGTAATGTTCTGTTCTGTTCTAATAGAGGGACTATGATCAGCTGTTCTGTTCTGTTCTACTAGAGGGACTATGATCAGCTGTAATGTTCTGTTCTAATAGAGGGACTATGATCAGCTGTAATGTTCTGTTCTGTTCTAATAGAGGGACTATGATCAGCTGTATTGTTCTGTTCTGTTCTAATAGAGGGACTATGATCAGCTGTTCTGTTCTGTTCTAATAGAGGGACTATGATCAGCTGTAATGTTCTGTTCTGTTCTAATAGAGGGACTATGATCAGCTGTAATGTTCTGTTCTGTTCTAATAGAGGGACTATGATCAGCTGTTCTGTTCTAATAGAGGGACTATGATCAGCTGTAATGTTCTGTTCTGTTCTAATAGAGGGACTATGATCAGCTGTAATGTTCTGTTCTAATAGAGGGACTATGATCAGCTGTAATGTTCTGTTCTGTTCTAATAGAGGGACTATGATCAGCTGTTCTGTTCTGTTCTAATAGAGGGACTATGATCAGCTGTAATGTTCTGTTCTGTTCTAATAGAGGGACTATGATCAGCTGTTCTGTTCTAATAGAGGGACTATGATCAGCTGTTCTGTTCTAATAGAGGGACTATGATCAGCTGTACTGTTCTGTTCTAATAGAGGGACTATGATCAGCTGTAATGTTCTGTTCTAATAGAGGGACTATGATCAGCTGTAATGTTCTGTTCTGTTCTAATAGAGGGACTATGATCAGCTGTTCTGTTCTGTTCTAATAGAGGGACTATGATCAGCTGTAATGTTCTGTTCTGTTCTAATAGAGGGACTATGATCAGCTGTTCTGTTCTAATAGAGGGACTATGATCAGCTGTTCTGTTCTGTTCTAATAGAGGGACTATGATCAGCTGTAATGTTCTGTTCTAATAGAGGGACTATGATCAGCTGTAATGTTCTGTTCTAATAGAGGGACTATGATCAGCTGTTCTGTTCTAATAGAGGGACTATGATCAGCTGTAATGTTCTGTTCTAATAGAGGGACTATGATCAGCTGTAATGTTCTGTTCTGTTCTAATAGAGGGACTATGATCAGCTGTTCTGTTCTGCTCTAATAGAGGGAATATGATCAGCTGTAATGTTCTGTTCTGTTCTAATAGAGGGACTATGATCAGCTGTAATGTTCTGTTCTGTTCTAATAGAGGGACTATGATCAGCTGTTCTGTTCTGTTCTAATAGAGGGACTATGATCAGCTGTAATGTTCTGTTCTAATAGAGGGACTATGATCAGCTTTTCTGTTCTGTTCTGTTCTAATAGAGGGACTATGATCAGCTGTAATGTTCTGTTCTAATAGAGGGACTATGATCAGCTGTACTGTTCTGTTCTAATAGAGGGACTATGATCAGCTGTAATGTTCTGTTCTAATAGAGGGACTATGATCAGCTGTAATGTTCTGTTCTGTTCTAATAGAGGGACTATGATCAGCTGTAATGTTCTGTTCTGTTCTAATAGAGGGACTATGATCAGCTGTTCTGTTCTGTTCTAATAGAGGGACTATGATCAGCTGTAATGTTCTGTTCTGTTCTAATAGAGGGACTATGATCAGCTGTAATGTTCTGTTCTGTTCTAATAGAGGGACTATGATCAGCTGTAATGTTCTGTTCTGTTCTAATAGAGGGACTATGATCAGCTGTTCTGTTCTGTTCTACTAGAGGGACTATGATCAGCTGTAATGTTCTGTTCTGTTCTAATAGAGGGACTATGATCAGCTGTTCTGTTCTGTTCTAATAGAGGGACTATGATCAGCTGTATTGTTCTGTTCTAATAGAGGGACTATGATCAGCTGTAATGTTCTGTTCTGTTCTAATAGAGGGACTATGATCAGCTGTTCTGTTCTGTTCTAATAGAGGGACTATGATCAGCTGTAATGTTCTGTTCTGTTCTAATAGAGGGACTATGATCAGCTGTAATGTTCTGTTCTGTTCTAATAGAGGGACTATGATCAGCTGTTCTGTTCTGTTCTACTAGAGGGACTATGATCAGCTGTAATGTTCTGTTCTGTTCTAATAGAGGGACTATGATCAGCTGTTCTGTTCTGTTCTAATAGAGGGACTATGATCAGCTGTATTGTTCTGTTCTAATAGAGGGACTATGATCAGCTGTAATGTTCTGTTCTGTTCTAATAGAGGGACTATGATCAGCTGTTCTGTTCTGTTCTAATAGAGGGACTATGATCAGCTGTAATGTTCTGTTCTGTTCTAATAGAGGGACTATGATCAGCTGTAATGTTCTGTTCTGTTCTAATAGAGGGACTATGATCAGCTGTTCTGTTCTAATAGAGGGACTATGATCAGCTGTAATGTTCTGTTCTGTTCTAATAGAGGGACTATGATCAGCTGTTCTGTTCTAATAGAGGGACTATGATCAGCTGTAATGTTCTGTTCTAATAGAGGGACTATGATCAGCTGTAATGTTCTGTTCTGTTCTAATAGAGGGACTATGATCAGCTGTTCTGCTCTAATAGAGGGACGTGAGGGACGTACGTGATGATCTTGAGTTTGGTCCGAGGTGACTGTCCACAGCTGGCTAGTCTCTCCTGTATGTGCAGGGCTGCCAGACGCAGGGCCGTGTTGCAACGCATCTCCACTGCAAAACGCTCCTGTAGCACGTCATTTATACCCTACACACACACACACACACACACACACACACACACACACACACACACACACACACACACACACACACACACACACACAGTGATGTTACACACACGAACACACACACAGACACACTCACACACACACATGGTGATGTTACACACACGAACACACACACACATACACACACACACACCAACACACGGTGATGTTACACACACGAACACACACACAGACACACTCACACACACACATGGTGATGTTACACACACACCCACAAACACACAAACACACACGGTGATGTTACACACACGAACACACACACAGAAACACACACGAACACAAACACACACACACGAACACACGAACACACACAGACATATTTTCACATCCATGTTATGCTACCTCCCCTCCACACACACACACCTACCTGCAGGTAGAGGTATTGGAAGGCAGTGGGGTCGTCTTGTAACAGGTGCTCAGGTTCTCTGGGTATAAAACACACTCTGAACAGACATCTGTAGTCATGGACTTCCTTCTGATGAACCACCTGGAGATGGACAGTAGGGGAGGGTGGCGGGGGGGGGGGGGGGGGGTACAGGGGTGTGTGAGTGTGAAGGATGCATCCTGTCCTCTTTAGGTAGTAACAGTAGTTTAGTGATGCTATGTGTGTGTGTGTGTGTGTGTGTGTGTGTGTGTGTGTGTGTGTGTGTGTGTGTGTGTGTGTGTGTGTGTGTGTGTGTACCTGTTGTATCCTCTCCTCTTCATGTAGTAACAGCAGTTTACTGATGCTATACTTTGTGTGTGTGTGTGTGTGTTCGTGTGTGTGTGTGTGTGTGTGTGTGTGTGTGTGTGTGTGTGTGTGTGTGTGTGTGTGTGTGTGTGTGTGTGTGTGTGTGTGTGTGTGTGTGTGTGTGTGTGTGTGTGCGTGCGTGCGTGTGTGTGTGTGTGTATGTGTGTGTGTGTGTGTGTACCTGTTGTATCCTCTCCTCTTCATGTAGTAACAGCAGTTTACTGATGCTGTACTTCTGTTCCAGAACCAAAGAGAAGTGTTCAATACGAGACAGAGACAGTTTCTCCTTCAGGGTCATTACTATGTCCTGGGAAACAGACAGAACAGGAGACAGGGTCATTATTATGTCCTGGGAAACAGACAGAACAGGAGACAGGGTCATCACTATGTCCTGGGAAACAGACAGAACAGGAGACAGGGTCATTACTATGTCCTGGGAAACAGACAGAACAGGAGACAGGGTCATCACTATGTCCTGGGAAACAGACAGAACAGGAGACAGGGTCATCACTATGTCCTGGGAAACAGACAGAACAGGAGACAGGGTCATTACTATGTCCTGGGAAACAGACAGAACAGGAGACAGGGTCATCACTATGTCCTGGGAGGAAACAGACAGAACAGGAGACAGGGGCATCACTATGTCCTGGGAAACAGACAGAACAGGGTCATCACTATGTCCTGGGAGGAAACAGAGGGAACAGGAGACAAGACACTGATTTGTTAGGCCAGTTAAACTATATGGTTGAGGCCAAATGGGATTTCAGTTAAACGCTGAATGGACTAAATTGAAAGGTCCGTAGAATAGGATGTAACAGTATACAGTCAGTCAGTCAGTCTATTGTCTGAGACAGTATGTACACAGTCAGTCAGTCTATTGTCTGAGACAGTATGTATACAGTCAGTCAGTCTATTGTCTGAGACAGTATGTACACAGTCAGTCAGTCAGTCTATTGTCTGAGACAGTATGTACACAGTCAGTCTATTGTCTGAGACAGTATGTACACAGCCAGTCTATTGTCTGAAACAGTATGTACACAGTAAGTCTATTGTCTGAGACAGTATGTACACAGTCAGTCAGTCTATTGTCTGAGACAGTATGTACACAGTCAGTCAGTCTATTGTCTGAGACAGTATGTACACAGTCAGTCAGTCTATTGTCTGAGACAGTATGTACACAGTCAGTCAGTCAGTCTATTGTCTGAGACAGTATGTACACAGTCAGTCAGTCAGGCTATTGTCTGAGACAGTATGTACACAGTCAGTCTATTGTCTGAGACAGTATGTACACAGTAAGTCTATTGTCTGAGACAGTATGTACACAGTCAGTCAGTCTATTGTCTGAGACAGTATGTACACAGTCAGTCAGTCAGTCTATTGTCTGAGACAGTATGTAAACAGTCAGTCAGTCTATTGTCTGAGACAGTATGTACACAGTCAGTCAGTCTATTGTCTGAGACAGTATGTACACAGTCAGTCAGTCAGTCTATTGTCTGAGACAGTATGTACACAGTCAGTAAGTCTATTGTCTGAGACAGTATGTACACAGTCAGTCAGTCTATTTTCTGAGACAGTATGTACACAGTCAGTCAGTCTATTGTCTGAGACAGTATGTACACAGTAAGTCAGTCTATTGTCTGAGACAGTATTTACACAGTCAGTAAGTCTATTGTCTGAGACAGTATGTACACAGTCAGTAAGTCTATTGTCTGAGACAGTATGTATACAGTCAGTCAGTCAGTCTATTGTCTGAGACAGTATGTACACAGTTAGTCAGTCTATTGTCTGAGACAGTATGTACACAGTCAGTCAGTCTATTGTCTGAGACAGTATGTACACAGTCAGTCAGTAAGTCTATTGTCTGTGACAGTATGTACACAGTCAGTCAGTAAGTCTATTGTCTGAGACAGTATGTACACAGTCAGCCAGTCTATTGTCTGAGACAGTATGTACACAGTCAGTCAGTCTATTGTCTGAGACAGTATGTACACAGTCAGTCAGTCTATTGTCTGAGACAGTATGTACACAGTCAGTCAGTAAGTCTATTGTCTGAGACAGTATGTACACAGTCAGTCAGTCTATTGTCTGAGACAGTATGTACACAGTCAGTCAGTCTATTGTCTGAGACAGTATGTACACAGTCAGTCAGTAAGTCTATTGTCTGAGACAGTATGTACACAGTCAGTCAGTAAGTCTATTGTCTGAGACAGTATGTACACAGTCAGTCTATTGTCTGAGACAGTATGTACACAGTCAGTCAGTCTATTGTCTGAGACAGTATGTATACAGTCAGTCAGTCTATTGTCTGAGACAGTATGTACACAGTCAGTCAGTCAGTCTATTGTCTGAGACAGTATGTACACAGTCAGTCTATTGTCTGAGACAGTATGTACACAGCCAGTCTATTGTCTGAAACAGTATGTACACAGTCAGTCTATTGTCTGAGACAGTATGTACACAGTAAGTCTATTGTCTGAGACAGTATGTACACAGTCAGTCAGTCTATTGTCTGAGACAGTATGTACACAGTCAGTCAGTCAGTCTATTGTCTGAGACAGTATGTAAACAGTCAGTCAGTCTATTGTCTGAGACAGTATGTACACAGTCAGTCAGTCTATTGTCTGAGACAGTATGTACACAGTCAGTCAGTCAGTCTATTGTCTGAGACAGTATGTACACAGTCAGTAAGTCTATTGTCTGAGACAGTATGTACACAGTCAGTCAGTCTATTTTCTGAGACAGTATGTACACAGTCAGTCAGTCTATTGTCTGAGACAGTATGTACACAGTAAGTCAGTCTATTGTCTGAGACAGTATTTACACAGTCAGTAAGTCTATTGTCTGAGACAGTATGTACACAGTCAGTAAGTCTATTGTCTGAGACAGTATGTATACAGTCAGTCAGTCAGTCTATTGTCTGAGACAGTATGTACACAGTTAGTCAGTCTATTGTCTGAGACAGTATGTACACAGTCAGTCAGTCTATTGTCTGAGACAGTATGTACACAGTCAGTCAGTAAGTCTATTGTCTGTGACAGTATGTACACAGTCAGTCAGTAAGTCTATTGTCTGAGACAGTATGTACACAGTCAGCCAGTCTATTGTCTGAGACAGTATGTACACAGTCAGTCAGTCTATTGTCTGAGACAGTATGTACACAGTCAGTCAGTCAGTCTATTGTCTGAGACAGTATGTACACAGTCAGTCAGTAAGTCTATTGTCTGAGACAGTATGTACACAGTCAGTCAGTCTATTGTCTGAGACAGTATGTACACAGTCAGTCAGTCTATTGTCTGAGACAGTATGTACACAGTCAGTCAGTAAGTCTATTGTCTGAGACAGTATGTACACAGTCAGTCAGTAAGTCTATTGTCTGAGACAGTATGTACACAGTCAGTCAGTCTATTGTCTGAGACAGTATGTACACAGTCAGTCAGTAAGTCTATTGTCTGAGACAGTATGTACACAGTCAGTCAGTCAGTCTATTGTCTGAGACAGTATGTACACAGTCAGTCAGTAAGTCTATTGTCTGAGACAGTATGTACACAGTCAGTCAGTCTATTGTCTGAGACAGTATGTACACAGTCAGTCAGTAAGTCTATTGTCTGAGACAGTATGTACACAGTCAGTCAGTCAGTATATTGTCTGAGACAGTATGTACACAGTCAGTCAGTCAGTCTATTGTCTGAGACAGTATGTACACAGTCAGTCTATTGTCTGAGACAGTATGTACACAGTCAGTCAGTCAGTCTATTGTCTGAGACAGTATGTACACAGTCAGTCAGTAAGTCTATTGTCTGAGACAGTATGTACACAGTCAGTCAGTCTATTGTCTGAGACAGTATGTACACAGTCAGTCAGTCTATTGTCTGAGACAGTATGTACACAGTCAGTCAGTAAGTCTAATGTCTGAGACAGTATGTACACAGTCAGTCAGTAAGTCTAATGTCTGAGACAGTATGTACACAGTCAGTCAGTCAGTCAGTCTATTGTCTGAGACAGTATGTACACAGTCAGTCAGTCAGTCTATTGTCTGAGACAGTATGTACACAGTCAGTCAGTCAGTCTATTGTCTGAGACAGTATGTACACAGTCAGTCAGTCAGTCTATTGTCTGAGACAGTATGTACACAGTCAGTCTATTGTCTGAGACAGTATGTACACAGTCAGTCAGTAAGTCTATTGTCTGAGACAGTATGTACACAGTCAGTCAGTCTATTGTCTGAGACAGTATGTACACAGTCAGTCAGTCTATTGGCTGAGACAGTATGTACACAGTCAGTCAGTAAGTCTATTGTCTGAGACAGTATGTACACAGTAAGTCTATTGTCTGAGACAGTATGTACACAGTCAGTCAGTCTATTGTCTGAGACAGTATGTACACAGTCAGTCAGTAAGTCTATTGTCTGAGACAGTATGTACACAGTCAGTCAGTCTATTGTCTGAGACAGTATGTACACAGTCAGTCAGTCAGTCTATTGTCTGAGACAGTATGTACACAGTCAGTCAGTCAGTCTATTGTCTGAGACAGTATGTACACAGTCAGTCAGTCAGTCTATTGTCTGAGACAGTATGTACACAGTCAGTCAGTCAGTCTATTGTCTGAGACAGTATGTACACAGTCAGTCAGTCAGTCTATTGTCTGAGACAGTATGTACACAGTCAGTCAGTCAGTCTATTGTCTGAGACAGTATGTACACAGTCAGTCAGTCAGTCTATTGTCTGAGACAGTATGTACACAGTCAGTCTATTGTCTGAGACAGTATGTACACAGTCAGTCAGTCAGTCTATTGTCTGAGACAGTATGTACACAGTCAGTCAGTCTATTGTCTGAGACAGTATGTACACAGTCAGTCAGTCTATTGTCTGAGACAGTATGTACACAGTCAGTCAGTCAGTCTATTGTCTGAGACAGTATGTACACAGTCAGTCAGTCAGTCTATTGTCTGAGACAGTATGTACACAGTCAGTCAGTAAGTCTATTGTCTGAGACAGTATGTACACAGTCAGTCAGTCAGTCTATTGTCTGAGACAGTATGTACACAGTCAGTCAGTCAGTCTATTGTCTGAGACAGTATGTACACAGTCAGTCTATTGTCTGAGACAGTATGTACACAGTCAGTCAGTCAGTCTATTGTCTGAGACAGTATGTACACAGTCAGTCAGTAAGTCTATTGTCTGAGACAGTATGTACACAGTCAGTCAGTCTATTGTCTGAGACAGTATGTACACAGTCAGTCAGTCTATTGTCTGAGACAGTATGTACACAGTCAGTCAGTAAGTCTAATGTCTGAGACAGTATGTACACAGTCAGTCAGTAAGTCTAATGTCTGAGACAGTATGTACACAGTCAGTCAGTCAGTCTATTGTCTGAGACAGTATGTACACAGTCAGTCAGTCAGTCTATTGTCTGAGACAGTATGTACACAGTCAGTCAGTCAGTCTATTGTCTGAGACAGTATGTACACAGTCAGTCTATTGTCTGAGACAGTATGTACACAGTCAGTCAGTAAGTCTATTGTCTGAGACAGTATGTACACAGTCAGTCAGTCTATTGTCTGAGACAGTATGTACACAGTCAGTCAGTCTATTGGCTGAGACAGTATGTACACAGTCAGTCAGTAAGTCTATTGTCTGAGACAGTATGTACACAGTAAGTCTATTGTCTGAGACAGTATGTACACAGTCAGTCAGTCTATTGTCTGAGACAGTATGTACACAGTCAGTCAGTAAGTCTATTGTCTGAGACAGTATGTACACAGTCAGTCAGTCTATTGTCTGAGACAGTATGTACACAGTCAGTCAGTCAGTCTATTGTCTGAGACAGTATGTACACAGTCAGTCAGTCTATTGTCTGAGACAGTATGTACACAGTCAGTCAGTCTATTGTCTGAGACAGTATGTACACAGTCAGTCAGTCAGTCTATTGTCTGAGACAGTATGTACACAGTCAGTCAGTCAGTCTATTGTCTGAGACAGTATGTACACAGTCAGTCAGTCAGTCTATTGTCTGAGACAGTATGTACACAGTCAGTCTATTGTCTGAGACAGTATGTACACAGTCAGTCAGTAAGTCTATTGTCTGAGACAGTATGTACACAGTCAGTCAGTCTATTGTCTGAGACAGTATGTACACAGTCAGTCAGTCTATTGTCTGAGACAGTATGTACACAGTCAGTCAGTAAGTCTATTGTCTGAGACAGTATGTACACAGTAAGTCTATTGTCTGAGACAGTATGTACACAGTCAGTCAGTCTATTGTCTGAGACAGTATGTACACAGTCAGTCAGTAAGTCTATTGTCTGAGACAGTATGTACACAGTCAGTCAGTCTATTGTCTGAGACAGTATGTACACAGTCAGTCAGTCAGTCTATTGTCTGAGACAGTATGTACACAGTCAGTCAGTCTATTGTCTGAGACAGTATGTACACAGTCAGTCAGTCTATTGTCTGAGACAGTATGTACACAGTCAGTCAGTCAGTCTATTGTCTGAGACAGTATGTACACAGTCAGTCAGTCGGTCTATTGTCTGAGACAGTATGTACACAGTCAGTCAGTCAGTCTATTGTCTGAGACAGTATGTACACAGTCAGTCAGTCAGTCTATTGTCTGAGACAGTATGTACACAGTCAGTCAGTCAGTCTATTGTCTGAGACAGTATGTACACAGTCAGTCTATTGTCTGAGACAGTATGTACACAGTCAGTCAGTCAGTCTATTGTCTGAGACAGTATGTACACAGTCAGTCAGTAAGTCTATTGTCTGAGACAGTATGTACACAGTCAGTCAGTCTATTGTCTGAGACAGTATGTACACAGTCAGTCAGTCTATTGTCTGAGACAGTATGTACACAGTCAGTCAGTAAGTCTAATGTCTGAGACAGTATGTACACAGTCAGTCAGTAAGTCTAATGTCTGAGACAGTATGTACACAGTCAGTCAGTCAGTCTATTGTCTGAGACAGTATGTACACAGTCAGTCAGTCAGTCTATTGTCTGAGACAGTATGTACACAGTCAGTCAGTCAGTCTATTGTCTGAGACAGTATGTACACAGACAGTCAGTCAGTCTATTGTCTGAGACAGTATGTACACAGTCAGTCTATTGTCTGAGACAGTATGTACACAGTCAGTCAGTAAGTCTATTGTCTGAGACAGTATGTACACAGTCAGTCAGTCTATTGTCTGAGACAGTATGTACACAGTCAGTCAGTCTATTGGCTGAGACAGTATGTACACAGTCAGTCAGTAAGTCTATTGTCTGAGACAGTATGTACACAGTAAGTCTATTGTCTGAGACAGTATGTACACAGTCAGTCAGTCTATTGTCTGAGACAGTATGTACACAGTCAGTCAGTAAGTCTATTGTCTGAGACAGTATGTACACAGTCAGTCAGTCTATTGTCTGAGACAGTATGTACACAGTCAGTCAGTCAGTCTATTGTCTGAGACAGTATGTACACAGTCAGTCAGTCTATTGTCTGAGACAGTATGTACACAGTCAGTCAGTCTATTGTCTGAGACAGTATGTACACAGTCAGTCAGTCAGTCTATTGTCTGAGACAGTATGTACACAGTCAGTCAGTCAGTCTATTGTCTGAGACAGTATGTACACAGTCAGTCAGTCAGTCTATTGTCTGAGACAGTATGTACACAGTCAGTCAGTCAGTCTATTGTCTGAGACAGTATGTACACAGTCAGTCAGTCAGTCTATTGTCTATTGTCTGAGACAGTATGTACACAGTCAGTCAGTCAGTCTATTGTCTGAGACAGTATGTACACAGTCAGTCAGTCTATTGTCTGAGACAGTATGTACACAGTCAGTCAGTCTATTGTCTGAGACAGTATGTACACAGTCAGTCAGTCAGTCTATTGTCTGAGACAGTATGTACACAGTCAGTCAGTCAGTCTATTGTCTGAGACAGTATGTACACAGTCAGTCAGTAAGTCTATTGTCTGAGACAGTATGTACACAGTCAGTCAGTCAGTCTATTGTCTGAGACAGTATGTACACAGTCAGTCAGTCAGTCTATTGTCTGAGACAGTATGTACACAGTCAGTCTATTGTCTGAGACAGTATGTACACAGTCAGTCAGTCAGTCTATTGTCTGAGACAGTATGTACACAGTCAGTCAGTAAGTCTATTGTCTGAGACAGTATGTACACAGTCAGTCAGTCTATTGTCTGAGACAGTATGTACACAGTCAGTCAGTCTATTGTCTGAGACAGTATGTACACAGTCAGTCAGTAAGTCTAATGTCTGAGACAGTATGTACACAGTCAGTCAGTAAGTCTAATGTCTGAGACAGTATGTACACAGTCAGTCAGTCAGTCTATTGTCTGAGACAGTATGTACACAGTCAGTCAGTCAGTCTATTGTCTGAGACAGTATGTACACAGTCAGTCAGTCAGTCTATTGTCTGAGACAGTATGTACACAGTCAGTCAGTCAGTCTATTGTCTGAGACAGTATGTACACAGTCAGTCTATTGTCTGAGACAGTATGTACACAGTCAGTCAGTAAGTCTATTGTCTGAGACAGTATGTACACAGTCAGTCAGTCTATTGTCTGAGACAGTATGTACACAGTCAGTCAGTCTATTGGCTGAGACAGTATGTACACAGTCAGTCAGCAAGTCTATTGTCTGAGACAGTATGTACACAGTAAGTCTATTGTCTGAGACAGTATGTACACAGTCAGTCAGTCTATTGTCTGAGACAGTATGTACACAGTCAGTCAGTAAGTCTATTGTCTGAGACAGTATGTACACAGTCAGTCAGTCTATTGTCTGAGACAGTATGTACACAGTCAGTCAGTCAGTCTATTGTCTGAGACAGTATGTACACAGTCAGTCAGTCTATTGTCTGAGACAGTATGTACACAGTCAGTCAGTCTATTGTCTGAGACAGTATGTACACAGTCAGTCAGTCAGTCTATTGTCTGAGACAGTATGTACACAGTCAGTCAGTCAGTCTATTGTCTGAGACAGTATGTACACAGTCAGTCAGTCAGTATATTGTCTGAGACAGTATGTACACAGTCAGTCTATTGTCTGAGACAGTATGTACACAGTCAGTCAGTAAGTCTATTGTCTGAGACAGTATGTACACAGTCAGTCAGTCTATTGTCTGAGACAGTATGTACACAGTCAGTCAGTCTATTGTCTGAGACAGTATGTACACAGTCAGTCAGTAAGTCTATTGTCTGAGACAGTATGTACACAGTAAGTCTATTGTCTGAGACAGTATGTACACAGTCAGTCAGTCTATTGTCTGAGACAGTATGTACACAGTCAGTCAGTAAGTCTATTGTCTGAGACAGTATGTACACAGTCAGTCAGTCTATTGTCTGAGACAGTATGTACACAGTCAGTCAGTCAGTCTATTGTCTGAGACAGTATGTACACAGTCAGTCAGTCTATTGTCTGAGACAGTATGTACACAGTCAGTCAGTCTATTGTCTGAGACAGTATGTACACAGTCAGTCAGTCAGTCTATTGTCTGAGACAGTATGTACACAGTCAGTCAGTCGGTCTATTGTCTGAGACAGTATGTACACAGTCAGTCAGTCTATTGTCTGAGACAGTATGTACACAGTCAGTCAGTAAGTCTATTGTCTGAGACAGGACAGTCTGTAGAGGAGGAGTCTATTGTCTGAGCCAGGACGGCCTGTAGAGGAGGAGTCTATTGTCTGAGCCAGGACAGTCTGTAGAGGAGGAGTCTATTGTCTGAGCCAGGACGGCCCGTAGAGGAGGAGTCTATTGTCTGAGCCAGGACGGCCCGTAGAGGAGGAGTCTATTGTCAGAGCCAGGATGGCCTGAAGAGGAGGAGTCTATTGTCAGAGCCAGGACGGCCTGTAGATGAGGAGTCTATTGTCAGAGCCAGGACGGCCTGGAGGAGTCTATCATAGGTACACTTCAACTATGACAGACAAAATGAGAAAAGAAATCCAGGAAATCACATTGTAGGATTTTTTATGAATTTATAAGTATTTGGTCAATAACAAATGTTTATCTCAATACTTTGTTATATACCCTATAATTATAATACGATAGTGTATTATGTGTATAATATATATTATTATATTATGTGTATAATATATACCACCTTGACAGTGGTGTTGGGTTCAAACTTGAAGGCCTTGGTCTGTCTATTATATTAGTAGTATCATCAGGATTATACTTATAATATGATAGTGTATTATGTGTATAATATAGTTACCTTGACAGTGGTGTTGGGTTCAAACTTGAAGGCCTTGGTCTGTCCGTTCTCCAGATACACCTTTAGAACGTTGGGGAGGAAGAGCAGCGAGTTGCCCTGGAAACCAGATGAATCAGGAAATAAGGGTGTGTTATTATTAGCTAAATACTTGACTGGTATCAGATACATATTAGAGAAGGGGGGGGATGACAAATGAGCTACCTGGGCCTGTGGTGATAATAGTAATAATAATAGTATTTTCTTGTTGAGGATCCATTAAAAGGGGTTATGTGAAGAACCCCTAAAGGATGCTCCAGGAACCTTTACGTTTTAGAGTGGATGTCTGTCTCTCTCTCTGGCTCTCAATTTCAATTTCTGATAGAATCATTTGTATGTTTAAGATAATGACTAAAGTGTTCCACCCTGAAACCATATAATTGTATGAAATGTGTTGAGTCATAATTCAATAATTTGTGTGACTAGGCCATTGTGTTACTATTTCGCAATATGAGCTGGGTATAGTTGAGACATTCAAGGACAACTGTCGACTTGTGATAACGGTGAAACTAATCACTGGAAAGAGGCCTCCCCACCCTAGGGAGGAGAAACACTGTTAGAAATGGTTAGGCTTGAAGAAGATAATGAAACATGTTGCAGAAGTTTAACAATGTATGTGAACTGTGGAAACATACAGCCCACCTAAAGAGAGGTTCTACTGATGTGAGTTCTTGTGTGTAAAAAGATTGTGTTCTCATTTAGAAGACAGAGCGCTCTCTGAATAAAGTATTGATCTGTTGCAGAATCTGAGACTTTGTCTAATTCTTTATTAACCGGAGATGTACGACCTCTGGGAAATAGACAAAGCTTGAGGGATAGCCGAGTTCAACCATTGAGAGAGCAAAATTCTCGTGCCAATTTCACATGAAGTGCAATAAATAATAAACAACAGAAAATGAACCGTAAACGTTACACTTATTAAAGTTCCAAAAGAATGAAGACATGCATTATTTGGTGTTTTACTTTGTACACAGAGGATATTTTGCAGAATCCTGCCTTCAGAGTCTCAATTTGGTGTTTGTCCCATTTTGTGAATTCATGGTTGGGGAGCGGACCCCCAGACCTCACAACCATGAAGGGCAAAGGGTTCGATAACTGATTCAGGTATTTTTTGCCAGATCCTTGGTATGTTCCTTTTGATGGCATAGAAGGCACTTCTTGCCTTGTCTCTCAGATCGTTCACAGCTTTGTAGAAGTTACCTGTGGTGCTGATGTTTAGGCCGAGGTACAGTTGAAGTTGGAAGTTTACATACACTTAGGTTGGAGACATTAAAACTAGTTTTTCAACTACTTCACACATGTCTTGTTAACAAACTATAGTTGTGGTAAATCGGTAAGGACATCTACTTTGTGCATGACAAGTAATTTTTCCAACAATTGTTTACAGACAGATTATTTCACTTATAATTCATTGTATCACAATTTCAGTGGGTCAGAAGTTTACATGCACTAAATTGACTGTGCCTTTAACTTCACTAGGGTAGGGGGCACTATTTTCACTTCCGGATGAAAAGCGTGCCCAAAGTAAACTGCCTGCTACTCAGGCCCAGAAGCTGATATGCATATGATTGGTAGATTTGGAAAGGTAACACCCTAAAGTTTCCAAAACTGTTAGAACAATGTCTGTGAGTATAACATAACTGATATGGCAGGCAAAAACCTGAGAAAAAATATATTTTATATTTGTAGTTTTCTATTGAATGCCATTCAGGTATCCATTGACTTAGAACTTAAATTGCACTTCCCATGGATCCACTAGAGGTCAACAGTCTTTAGAAATTGTTTCAGGCCTGTATTCTGAAAAATTAGGGAGTAAGACCTCTCTGAATGAGTGAACACTGCAGTGGCCCAGAGCTTTTTCATGCGCGAGACCGAGGGTGCGCCTTTCTTGTTTACCTTTTATATTCACAACGTTATTGTCCGGTTGAAATATTATCGATTATTTAGGCTACAAACAACCTGAGGATTATAAACATCGTTTGACATGTCTCTACGAACTTTACGGATACTATTTGGATGTTTCGTCTGCCTGTTGTGACTGTGTTTGAGCCTGTGGATTACTGAACAAAACGAGGGGGGGGGGGGGGGCGTTTGGATAAAAAGAGAGACTTTATTGAACAAAGCGAACATTCATTGAGTAAACGGGAGTCTCGTGAGTGCAACCATATGAAGATCATCAAAGGAAAGTGATACATTTGTATCACTATTTCTGACTTGTGTAACTCCTCCACTTGGCTGTTTACTGTTTGTAATGATTTGTCTGCTGGGCGTTGTTCTCAGATAATCGCATGGTGTGCTTTCGCCGTAAAGCCTTTTTTAAATCTGACACCGTGGTTGGATTAACAAGAAGTTAATCTTCAAACCGATGTTTAACACTTGTATGTTTTACGAATGTTTATGATGAGTATTTCTGTTTTTGAATTTGGCGCTCTGCAATTTCACTGGATGTTGGCCAGGTGGGACGCTAGCGTCCCCTAGTGAGGTTAAACAGCTTGGAAAATTCTAGAAAATTATGCTATGGCTTAGAAGTTTCTGATAGGCTAATTGTACGGTAATTTGGTAAAAAGCCAATTTGACATTTGCTCAGTACATTGTTTTCACTGAGGAAATGTAAGAGTCTGCTGTTAATAATGATAATGATAATGCAGAAGATTTTCCCATGGTTGCTGTTGACACATATCCCACGGTATCTCTCTATCTCTCTGTCTCTCTGTGTCTCTGTCTCTCTGTCTCTCTGTGTCTCTGTCTCTCTCAATTCAACGTAAGGGCTTTATTGGCTTGGGGAAAGTATGTTTACGTTGCCAAAGCAAGTGAAATAGAAGATAAACAAAAGTGAAATGAACAATAAAAAATGAACAGTAAACATTACACTTACAAAAATTCCATAAGAATAAAGACATTTCAAATGTCATATTATGTCCATAAACAATGTTGTAATGATGTGCAAATAGTTAAAGTACGAAAGGGAAAATAAATAAACATAAATATAGGTTCTCTCTCTCTAAATATATATCTGCCTCTCTCTCTGTCTCTCTGTCTAGATATATATCTGCCTCTCTCTCTGTTTCTCTGTCTAAATATATATCTGCCTCTCTCTCTGTCTCTCTGTCTAAATATATATCTGCTTCTCTCTCTGTCTATCTCTCTACATATATATCTGCCTCTCTCTCTGTCTCTCTGTCTAAATATATATCTGCCTCTCTCTCTGTCTCTCTGTCTAAATATATATCTGCCTCTCTCTCTGTCTCTCTGTCTAAATATATATCTGCCTCTCTCTCTGTCTCTCTGTCTAAATATATATCTGCCTCTCTCTCTGTCTCTCTGTCTAAATATATAGCTGCTTCTCTCTCTGTCTATCTCTCTACATATATATCTGCCTCTCTCTCTGTCTCTCTGTCTAAATATATATCTGCTTCTCTCTCTCTGTCTCTCTCTCTAAATATATATCTGCCTCTCTCTGTGTCTCTCTGTCTAAATATATATCTGCTTCTCTCTCCGTCTCTCTCTCTAAATATATATCTGCCTCTCTCTCTGTCTCTCTGTCTAGATATATATCTGCTTCTCTCTCCGTCTCTCTCTCTAAATATATATCTGCCTCTCTCTCTGTCTCTCTGTCTAGATATATATCTGCCTCTCTCTCTGTCTCTCTCTCTAAATATATCTGCCTCTCTCTCTCTGTCTCTCTGTCTCTTTCCATCTGTCTTTCTCCATCTGTCTCTCTGTCTATTATACAGTGTTTTTCATGTCTCTCCCTCCCTCTTTATGTTCCTCCTCTCACCCCCTCTCTTCCACTCTCTCCTCCTCCTCCCTTTCAATACATTATTCTTCTGTAATCACAGCTGTTCTGAAGGGAATCAGACTGGCATTGATCCAACCACTCAATCTCTTCCTGTTGTTCTCTCCCTCTCGCTCCACCCCCCCTCTCATCTCTCTTTCATTCTCCCTCCACCTCTCTCTCTCTCTTGCTTTCTCTCTCTCCCTCCAACCCTTTCTCTCTCACTCTCTCTCCACCCCTCGCTCCGCTCCCTCCCTCCCCCACGCTTCTCTCTCTCCCCCTCCACCCTTCTCTCTGCTCCCCTCTAATCGTTAATAGTGTGTTTACACTGAGTATACAGAACAACACCTTCCTAATATTGAGTTGCATCCTCCCTTTGCCCTCAGAACAGTCTCAATTTATCGGGGTATGGACTCTACAATGTGTTGAAATCGTTCCACAGGGATGCTGGCCCATGTTGACTCTACAATGTGTTGAAATCGTTCCACAGTGAGGCTGGCCCATGTTGACTCTACAGTGTGTTGATATCGTTCCACAGGGAGGCTGGCCCATGTTGACTCTACAGTGTGTTGATATCGTTCCACAGTGAGGCTGGCCCATGTTGACTCTACAATGTGTTGAAATCGTTCCACAGTGAGGCTGGCCCATGTTGACTCTACAATGTGTTGAAATCGTTCCACAGTGAGGCTGGCCCATGTTGACTCTACAATGTGTTGAAATCGTTCCACAGTGAGGCTGGCCCATGTTGACTCCAATACTTCCCACAGTTGTGTCAAGTTGGATGGATGTCCTTTGGGTGGTGGACCATTCTTGATACACACGGGCAACTGTTGAGTGTGAAAAACCCAGCAGCGTTGCAGTTCTTGACAAAAACTGGTGCGCCTGGCACCTACTACCATACCCCCTGTTCAAAGGCACTTAAATATCTTATCTTACCCATTCACCCTCTGAATGACACACACACACAATCCATGTCTGAATGGTACACACACAATCCATGTCTGAATGGTACACACACAATCCATGTCTGAATGGTACACACACAATCCATGTCTGAATGGTACACACACAATCCATGTTTGAATGGTACACACACAATCCATGTCTGAATGGTACACACACAATCCATGTCTGAATGGTACACACACAATCCATGTCTGAATGGTACACACACAATCCATGTCTGAATGGTACACACACAATCCATGTCTGAATGGTACACACACAATCCATGTCTGAATGGTACACACACAATCCATGTTTGAATTGTCTCAAGGCATAAAATCCTTCTTTAACCAGGTCTCCTCCCCTTCATCTTTAACCAGGTCTCCTCCCCTTCATCTTTAACCTGTCTCCTCCTCTTCATCTTTAACCAGGTCTCCTCCCCTTCATCTTTAACCAGGTCTCCTCCCCTTCATCTTTAACCTGTCTCCTCCTCTTCATCTTTAACCAGGTCTCCTTCTCTTCATCTCTAACCAGGTCTCCTCCCCTTCATCTTTAACCAGGTCTCCTCCCTTCATCTTTAACCTGTCTCCTCCTCTTCATCTTTAACCTGTCTCCTCCTCTTCATCTTTAACCAGGTCTCCTCCTCTTCATCTTTAACCAGGTCTCCTCCTCTTCATCTACACTGATTGAAGAAGGATTTAACAGGTGACATCAATAAGGGCTCATATCTTTCACCTGGATTCACCTGGTCAGTCTGTGTCATGGAAAGAGCAAGTTTTCCTCATGTTGTGTAAACTCAGCGTTTTCTCCTGTAATCAGGGAATCATCCAGCCCTCGATACGACCACTCTGTCTCAGGTTGAGTCCCCAATGGAACCCTATATGACAATGTTCTGGTCTAAAGTAGTGCACTATATAGGGACTAGGGCCCTGGTCAACAGTAGTACACTATATAGGGAATAGGGCCCTGGTCTAAAGTAGTGCACTATATAGGGAATAGGGCTCTGGTCAACAGTAGTGCACTATATAGGGAATAGGGCTCTGGTCAACAGTAGTGCACAATATAGGGAATAGGGCTCTGGTCAACAGTAGTACACTATATAGGGAATAGGACCCTGGTCAACATTAGCACACTTTATAGGGAATAGGGCTCTGGTCTAAAGTAGTGCACTATATAGGGAATAGGGCTCTGGTCAACAGTAGTACACTATATAGGGAATAGGGCCCTGGTCAACAGTAGTGCACTATATAGGGAATAGGGCTCTGGTCAACAGTAGTACACTATATAGGGAATAGGACCCTGGTCAACATTAGCACACTATATAGGGAATAGGGCTCTGGTCTAAAGTAGTGCACTATATAGGGAATAGGGCTCTGGTCAACAGTAGTACACTATATAGGGAATAGGGCCCTGGTCAACAGTAGTACACTATATAGGGAATAGGGCCCTGGTCTAAAGTAGTGCACTATATAGGGAATAGGGTGCTTGTTCCTTCTCACTTGTATTTACAGGAAAGGGACAGGACATCTACAGAGACAGGACATCTACAGGGACATCTACAGGGACATCTACAGGGACAGGACATCTACAGGGACAGGACATCTACAGGGACATCTACAGGGACATCTACAGGGACAGGACATCTACAGAGACAGGACATCTAAAGGGACAGGACATCTACAGAGACAGGACATCTACAGGGACATCTACAGGGACATCTACAGGGACAGGACATCTACAGAGACAGGACATCTAAAGGGACAGGACATCTACAGAGACATGACATCTACAGGGACATCTACAGGGACATCTACAGGGACAGGACATCTACAGAGACAGGACATATACAGGGACAGGACATCTAAAGGGACAGGACATCTACAGGGACAGGACATCTACAGGGACAGGACATCTACAGGGACAGGACATCTACAGGGACAGGACATCTACAGGGACAGGACATCTACAGAGACAGGACATCTACAGGGACATCTACAGGGACATCTACAGGGACAGGACATCTACAGAGACAGGACATCTACAGGGACAGGACATCTACAGGGACAGGACATCTAAAGGGACAGGACATCTACAGGGACAGGACATCTAAAGGGACATCTACAGGGACAGGACATCTACAGGGACATCTACAGGGACATCTACAGGGACATCTACAGGGACATCTACAGGGACATCTACAGGGACAGGACATCTACAGGGACAGGACATCTACAGGGACAGGACATCTACAGGGACAGGACATCTACAGGGACATCTAAAGGGACAGGACATCTACAGGGACATCTACAGGGACATCTACAGAGACAGGACATCTACAGGGACATCTACAGGGGCATCTACAGGGACATCTACAGGGACATCTACAGGGACAGGACATCTACAGGGACAGGACATCTACAGGGACAGGACATCTACAGGGACAGGACATCTACAGGGACAGGACATCTACAGGGACAGGACATCTAAACCACAGTGAAATGGGTTTCCAAGCCAAGCAGTGAAGATAGGGAGGAATATGGGGTTGTCATATGGCTGAGAGATAAACCACTTGCGACTGGCTCCATACAGCAGTCATGTCAGCTCCATAAAGCATTATCAGACATGTCCCTCTGGTGCTCTAGAAGTCACTGTATAGACTAGATCATACATGAATCCTGGACAGATATGACACAACAGCTTCATAGAGGGCTTACAACGCGCCATGCAGTGACAATAGGGTGTTGTAAGAGTCTGACGTACCTGAGAGTGACTGTTGACCTCAACCTCCTCAGCAAAGCGAACTTTGACCGGGTTGGACCGGAGTTTAGCTCTCTTCTCTGGGGTGATGAAGGAAGACTTGGGTCCCTGAGAAACCACAGGAGGAGAAATTAGGATTTGGGTCCCTGAGAAACCACAGGAGGAGAAATTAGGATTTGGGTCCCTGAGAAACCACAGGAGGAGAAATTAGGATTTGGGTCCCTGAGAAACCACAGGAGGAGAAATTAGGATTTGGGTCCCTGAGAAACCACAGGAGGAGAAATTAGGATTTGGGTCCCTGAGAAACCACAGGAGGAGAAATTAGGACTTGGGTCCCTGAGAAACCACAGGAGGAGAAATTAGGATTTGGGTCCCTGAGGAACCACAGGAGGAGAAATTAGACAGAGTTTCCAAAAGGCACAAGGACACAGATTGCACAAACTGTGGTTTAAACTGTGGTAATGCTCACAGTTTAGAGAAATAACATTCTCCTCACCCTATCCGGGTTCAAACCCCTTCTCCTTCCTGTTGAGTCTGCCTCCTTCCTGTATCTCCATCTGTTTCTATACCTGTCTAAATAAAGTGTCAGTAAACCCTAAAAAATCTAGATCTGAAAACTAACAGGTAGTGGATAAACAACAGAACCTCAGAGACACTAATCTGACTGATCAAGCCAACAGGCTGATAAACAACAGAACCTCAGAGACACTAATCTGACTGATCAAGCCAACAGGCTGATAAACAACAGAACCTCAGAGACACTAATCTGACTGATCAAGCCAACAGGCTGATAAACAACAGAACCTCAGAGACACTAATCTGACTGATCAAGCCAACAGGCTGATAAACAACAGAACCTCAGAGACACTAATCTGACTGATCAACCCAACAGGCTGATAAACAACAGAACCTCAGAGACAC
>NW_022266019.1:50000-60000 GCF_002021735.2 Oncorhynchus kisutch | reverse complement strand
GTGACCTACTGGTTGTGTTTATGTACCCCATGTGACCTACTGGTTGTGTGTATGTACCATATGTGACCTACTGGTTGTGTTTATGTACCCCATGTGACCTACTGGTTGTGTTTATGTACCCCATGTGACCTACTGGTTGTGTTTATGTACCCCATGTGACCTACTGGTTGTGTTTATGTACCCCATGTGACCTACTGGTTGTGTTTATGTACCCCATGTGACCTACTGGTTGTGTTTATGTACCCCGTGTGACCTACTTGTTGTGTGTACTGGCATGTGACCTACTGGTTGTGTGTATGTACTGACATGTGACCTACTGGTTGTGTGTATGTACTGGCATGTGTCCTACTGGTTGTGTTTATGTACCCCATGTGTCCTACTGGTTGTGTGTATGTACCCCATGTGACCTACTGGTTGTGTGTATGTACCCCATGTGGCCTACTGGTTGTGTGTATGTACTGACATGTGTCCTACTGGTTGTGTTTATGTACCCCATGTGTCCTACTGGTTGTGTGTATGTACTGACATATGACCTACTGGCTGTGTGTATGTACCCCATGTGTCCTACTGGTTGTGTGTATGTACTGACAAGTGACCTACTGGGTGTGTTTATGTACTGGCATGTGACCTACTGGTTGTGTGTATGTACTGACATGTGACCTACTGGTTGTATTTGTGTACTGACATGTGACCTACTGGTTGTGTGTGTGTACTGACATGTGACCTACTGGTTGTGTGTGTGTACTGACATGTGACCTACTGGTTGTGTGTACTGACATGTGACCTACTGGTTGTGTGTATGAACTGACATGTTACCTACTGGTTGTGTGTGTACTGACATGTGACCTACTGGTTGTGTGTGTGTACTGACATGTGACAAACTGGTTGTGTGTATGTACTGACATGTGACCTACTGGTTGGGTGTGTGTACTGACATGTGACCTACTGGTTGTGTGTACTGACATGTGACCTACTGGTTGTGTGTGTGTACTGACATGTGACCTACTGGTTGTGTGTGTGTACTGACATGTGACGTACTGGTTGTGTGTGTGTACTGACATGTGACCTACTGGTTGTGTGTGTGTACTGACATGAGACCTACTGGTTGTGTGTACTGACATGTGACCTACTGGTTGTGTGTACTGACATGTGACCTACTGGTTGTGTGTATGTACTGACATGTGACCTACTGGTTGTGTGTACTGACATGTGACCTACTGGTTGTGTGTGTGTACTGACATGTGACCTACTGGTTGTGTGTACTGACATGTGACCTACTGGTTGTGTGTGTGTACTGACATGTGACCTACTGGTTGTGTGTGTGTACTGACATGTGACCTACTGGTTGTGTGTGTGTACTGACATGTGACCTACTGGTTGTGTGTGTGTACTGACATGTGACCTACTGGTTGTGTGTGTGTACTGACATGTGACCTACTGGTTGTGTGTACTGACATGTGACCTACTGGTTGTGTGTACTGACATGTGACCTACTGGTTGTGTGTGTGTACTGACATGTGACCTACTGGTTGTGTGTGTGTACTGACATGTGACCTACTGGTTGTGTGTACTGACATGTGACCTACTGGTTGTGTGTGTGTACTGACATGTGACCTACTGGTTGTGTGTACTGACATGTGACCTACTGGTTGTGTGTGTGTACTGACATGTGACCTACTGGTTGTGTGTGTGTACTGACATGTGACCTACTGGTTGTGTGTGTGTACTGACATGTGACCTACTGGTTGTGTGTGTGTACTGACATGTGACCTACTGGTTGTGTGTGTGTGTACTGACATGTGACCTACTGGTTGTGTGTGTGTGTACTGACATGTGACCTACTGGTTGTGTGTATGTACTGACATGTGACCTACTGGTTGTGTGTACTGACATGTGACCTACTGGTTGTGTGTACTGACATGTGACCTACTGGTTGTGTGTGTGTACTGACATGTGACCTACTGGTTGTGTGTGTGTACTGACATGTGAGCCACTGGTTGTGTGTACTGACATGTGACCTACTGGTAGTGTGTATGTACTGACATGTGACCTACTGGTTGTGTGTACTAACATGTGCCCTACTGGTTGTGTGTACTGACATGTGACCTACTGGTTGTGTGTGTGTACTGACATGTGACCTACTGGTTGTGTGTACTGACATGTGACCTATTGGTTGTGTGTACTGACATGTGACCTACTGGTTGTGTGTATGTAATGACATGTGACCTACTGGTTGTGTGTACTGACATGTGACCTACTGGTTGTGTGTACTGACATGTGACCTACTGGTTGTGTGTGTGTACTGACATGTGACCTACTGGTTGTGTGTGTGTACTGACATGTGACCTACTGGTTGTGTGTGTGTACTGACATGTGACCTACTGGTTGTGTGTGTGTACTGACATGTGACCTACTGGTTGTGTGTGTGTACTGACATGTGACCTACTGGTTGTGTGTACTGACATGTGACCTACTGGTTGTGTGTGTGTACTGACATGTGACCTACTGGTTGTGTGTGTGTACTGACATGTGACCTACTGGTTGTGTGTGTGTACTGACATGTGACCTACTGGTTGTGTGTACTGACATGTGACCTACTGGTTGTGTGTGTGTACTGACATGTGACCTACTGGTTGTGTGTGTGTACTGACATGTGACCTACTGGTTGTGTGTGTGTACTGACATGTGACCTACTGGTTGTGTGTGTGTACTGACATGTGACCTACTGGTTGTGTGTGTGTACTGACATGTGACCTACTGGTTGTGTGTACTGACATGTGACCTACTGGTTGTGTGTGTGTGTACTGACATGTGACCTACTGGTTGTGTGTGTGTACTGACATGTGACCTACTGGTTGTGTGTGTGTATAGACATGTGACGTACTGGTTGTGTGTGTGTACTGACATGTGACCTACTGGTTGTGTGTGTGTACTGACATGAGACCTACTGGTTGTGTGTACTGACATGTGACCTACTGGTTGTGTGTACTGACATGTGACCTACTGGTTGTGTGTATGTACTGACATGTGACCTACTGGTTGTGTGTACTGACATGTGACCTACTGGTTGTGTGTACTGACATGTGACCTACTGGTTGTGTGTGTGTACTGACATGTGACCTACTGGTTGTGTGTGTCTACTGACATGTGAGCCACTGGTTGTGTGTACTGACATGTGACCTACTGGTAGTGTGTATGTACTGACATGTGACCTACTGGTTGTGTGTACTGACATGTGCCCTACTGGTTGTGTGTACTGACATGTGACCTACTGGTTGTGTGTGTGTACTGACATGTGACCTACTGGTTGTGTGTACTGACATGTGACCTATTGGTTGTGTGTACTGACATGTGACCTACTGGTTGTGTGTATGTACTGACATGTGACCTACTGGTTGTGTGTACTGACATGTGACCTACTGGTTGTGTGTACTGACATGTGACCTACTGGTTGTGTGTGTGTACTGACATGTGACCTACTGGTTGTGTGTGTGTACTGACATGTGACCTACTGGTTGTGTGTGTGTACTGACATGTGACCTACTGGTTGTGTGTGTGTACTGACATGTGACCTACTGGTTGTGTGTGTGTACTGACATGTGACCTACTGGTTGTGTGTACTGACATGTGACCTACTGGTTGTGTATACTGACATGTGACCTACTGGTTGTGTGTGTGTACTGACATGTGACCTACTGGTTGTGTGTGTGTACTGACATGTGACCTACTGGTTGTTTGTGTGTACTGACATGTGACCTACTGGTTGTGTGTGTGTACTGACATGTGACCTACTGGTTGTGTGTACTGACATGTGACCTACTGGTTGTGTGTACTGACATGTTTGTAACTGGAAGATGCACACAAACTACATGTTCATGTTATTCAATGTATGTAAATTGTAAAGTATTTTGTCCGTAATGTCTTTCACGTTATGGAACCCAGTAAGACTAGCTCTGTGAGGGTAGTCTATATACAGTAGCTCTGTGAGGGTAGTCTATATACAGTAGGTCTGTGAGGGTAGTCTATATACAGTAGCTCTGTGAGGGTAGTCTATATACAATAGCTCTGTGAGGGTAGTCTATATACAGTAGCTCTGTGAGGGTAGTCTATATACAATAGCTCTGTGAGGGTAGTCTATATACAGTAGCTCTGTGAGGGTAGTCTATATACAATAGCTCTGTGAGGGTAGTCTATATACAGTAGCTCTGTGAGGGTAGTCTATATACAATAGCTCTGTGAGGGTAGTCTATATACAGTAGCTCTGTGAGGGTAGTCTATATACACTAGCTCTGTGAGGGTAGTCTATATACAATAGCTCTGTGAGGGTAGTCTATATACAATAGCTCTGTGAGGGTAGTCTATATACAGTAGCTCTGTGAGGGTAGTCTATATACAATAGCTCTGTGAGGGTAGTCTATATACAGTAGCTCTGTGAGGGTAGTCTATATACACTAGCTCTGTGAGGGTAGTCTATATACAATAGCTCTGTGAGGGTAGTCTATATACAGTAGGTCTGTGAGGGTAGTCTATATACAGTAGGTCTGTGAGGGTAGTCTATATACACTAGCTCTGTGAGGGTAGTCTATATACAATAGCTCTGTGAGGGTAGTCTATATAAAATAGGTCTGTGAGGGTAGTCTATATACACTAGCTCTGTGAGGGTAGTCTATATACACTAGCTCTGTGAGGGTAGTCTATATACAGTAGGTCTGTGAGGGTAGTCTATATACACTAGCTCTGTGAGGGTAGTCTATATACACTAGCTCTGTGAGGGTAGTCTATATACAGTAGGTCTGTGAGGGTAGTCTATATACAGTAGGTCTGTGAGGGTAGTCTATATACATTAGCTCTGTGAGGGTAGTCTATATACAGTAGGTCTGTGAGGGTAGTCTATATACACTAGCTCTGCGAGGGTAGTCTATATACAGTAGCTCTGTGAGGGTAGTCTATATACAATAGCTCTGTGAGGGTAGTCTATATACAGTAGCTATGTGAGGGTAGTCTATATACACTAGCTCTGTGAGGGTAGTCTATATACAGTAGCTCTGTGAGGGTAGTCTATATACAGTAGCTCTGTGAGGGTAGTCTATATACAGTAGGTCTGTGAGGGTAGTCTATATACAGTAGGTCTGTGAGGGTAGTCTATACACATCCATACACACAGGGCCCTACTGTAGGTACTATACAGCATATTGTTGTCCTATTGATCTCCCATGAACCGTTCTTCTCATTACTGTAACCACCACCACACACACACCAGCGATACTTCCACTAGCTCAGCAACCTTCCCCCTCCTCTCACTGCGTCCCAAATGGCACCCTATTCTCTATAGGGCACTACTAGGACTCTGGTCAAAAGAAGTACACTATATAGGGAATCGGGTGCCATTAGCGACCCACCCTCAGTCTCCACCTGGGCTTAACAACACAAACCCTAATGGAGCCTATGGAACCACACAAAACCCCTCCCTTTTCTGTACAGCCTGTCAATCTCAATGACATCACAATCGGATTCAATCATTTGATTAAAGATGTAGTTGGATCCTGCACCTGATTGAGTAATGACTAGCAAGACTGCCAGGATCTCAGTTTAGCAAAAGATGATTGGTCAAAAGACTGCCACCTGAATTCAACAGCATAACTAAATTGGTCTGATTTCTGCCACCCAACCAACCAAGTTATTAAATCAAATCTTCAAGTCTCTGAAACCATATGTTTGTTTTTTTCTCTTGCTGTTTTTCTAATCAGATGTTGACTGTTAAATTAATCTGTCCAGCAGTCCCAAGCTCATGACAGCACAATATAGTCCTATGTCAGGGTTATGATAGTCCTATGTCAGGTTATGATAGTCCTATGTCAGGGTTATGATGGTCCTATGTCAGGTTATGATAGTCCTATGTCAGGGTTATGATAGTCCTATGTCAGGTTATGATAGGCCTATGTCAGGGTTATGATAGTCCTATGTCAGGGTTATGATGGCCCCATGTCAGGTTATGATAGTCCTATGTCAGGTTATGATAGGCCTATGTCAGGGTTATGATAGTCCTATGTCAGGGTTATGATGGTCCTATGTCAGGTTATGATAGTCCTATGTCAGGTTATGACAGGCCTATGTCAGGGTTATGATAGTCCTATGTCAGGGTTATGATAGTCCTATGTCAGGGTTATGATAGTCCTATGTCAGGTTATGATAGTCCTATGTCAGGTTATGATGGTCCTATGTCAGGGTTATGATGGTCCTATGTCAGGTTATGATAGTCCTATGTCGGGGTTATGATAGTCATATGTCAGGGTTATGATGGTCCTATGTCAGGTTATGATAGTCCTATGTCAGGTTATGATAGGCCTATGTCAGGGTTATGATAGTCCTATGTCAGGGTTATGATGGTCCTATGTCAGGTTATGATAGTCCTATGTCAGGTTATGATAGTCCTATGTCAGGGTTATGATAGTCCTATGTCAGGTTATGATAGTCCTATGTCATGTTTATGTAGCCTACCTGGGGTGATGTCCTGCACCAGTATAGGTGTCTGAGGTGTCAGGGTGATTCCATGAGTGTTGAGGAGGGGGTCTCGTAGGATCTGGACGGTCAGTCTAACCGGGTAGCTGTTCTTCTGGTCCTGACCGCTAGACTCTCCCCCCACAGCCGCCTTCCCATCTACCAGGATACGCTCTCTGATTGGGGTAGAGACCAGGTATCAGCCAGAGGACAAGGTAGCAGACAATCAGAATCAAGGAACCAATGGAGAAGATGTCATCCAATCAAAGGGGAGGACAACAGAAGGACAAGGTATCAGCCAATCAAAGGGGAGGACAACAGAAGGACAAGGTATCAGCCAATCAAAGGGGAGTACAACAGAAGGACAAGGTATCAGCCAATCAAAGGGGAGGACAACTGGAATCCCTGGCTAACCCAGTCAAACCCAAAGCTAACCGTGTTCCGTGGCCAGCCTGGTTAATACTAACCTGCTGCTCGAATCCCTGGCTAACCCAGTCAAACCCAAAGCTAACCGTATTCCGTGGCCGGCCTGGTTAGTACTAACCTGCTGCTGGAATCCCTGGCTAACCCAGTCAAACCCAAACTAGCCGGGCCTAATGCCAAAGCTAACTGTGTTACGTGGCCGGCCTGGTTAGTACTAACCTGCTGCTGGAATCCCTGGCTAACCCAGTCAAACCCAAAGCTAACCGTGTTCCGTGGCCGGCCTGGTTAGTACTAACCTGCTGCTGGAATCCCTGGCTAACCCAGTCAAACCCAAAGCTAACCGTGTTCCTTAGCCGGCCTGGTTAATACTAGCCTGCTGCTGGAATCCCTGGCTAACCCAGTCAAACCCAAAGCTAACCGTGTTCTGTGGCCGGCCTGGTTAGTACTAACCTGCTGCTGGAATCCCTGGCTAACCCAGTCAAACCCAAACTAGCCGGGCCTAATGCCAAAGCTAACTGTGTTACGTGGCCGGCCTGGTTAGTACTAACCTGCTGCTGGAATCCCAGGCTAACCCAGTCAAACCCAAAGCTAACCGTGTTCCTTAGCCGGCCTGGTTAGTACTAACCTGCTGCTGGAATCCCAGGCTAACCCAGTCAAACCCAAAGCTAACCGTGTTCCTTAGCCGGCCTGGTTAATACTAGCCTGCTGCTGGAATCCCTGGCTAACCCAGTCAAACCCAAAGCTAACCGTGTTCCGTGGTCGCCCTGGTTGGTACTAACCTGCTGCTGGAATCCCTGGCTAACCCAGTCAAACCCAATGCTAATCGTGTTCCGTGGCTGGCCTGGTTGGTACTAACCTGCTGCTGGAATCCCTGGAGCGTCGTAGCCATCGCCCCACCACCTGCTCCACCCGACTGGTCCTGCGGGACGGGGAGCGGCTTCTGTCCCGCTCCTCCATTTAACTACAGACAGGGGTTACAGGTCAGAGGCCAAGGATGAGAACAGGTGTTCAAATATAGATTAACATTGTGACTATTGTTCCATTGCCTGCATTAGAGGTATGCACGAAGACATGTCATAACTTTCAATGAGCAACATTTCCTGTATGACCTAGGGATGTCTGACTGGGAGGGTGTGTCCTCTATCTCTGATTCAGATCTTTAAATGTTTTACCTCTCAGTTTAACTCTGTTGCAGATCAGCATGCCCCATATAAAAAATCAAGGGTTAAAGACAGCTCTAATCCATATGGATCACGCATTAATTTTCAGAAAGGGTCATTGGTCATTCTGGTCATTCCATCTCGTTATTCCAGCTGGTTATTCCACCTGGTTATTCCATCTGGTCATTCCATCTGGTTATTCCAGCTGGTTATTCCATCTGGTTATTCCAGCTGGTTATTCCATCTGATTATTCCATCTGGTCATTCCATCTGGTCATTCCAGCTGGTCATTCCACCTCATTATTCCAGCTGGTTATTCCATCTGGTTATTCCATCTGGTTATTCCATCTGGTTATTCCAGCTGGTTATTCTCTCTGGTCATTCCAGCTGGTCATTCCATCTCGTTATTCCAGCTGGTTATTCCATCTGGTCATTCCATCTGGTCATTCCAGCTGGTCATTCCATCTCGTTATTCCAGCTGGTTATTCCATCTGGTTATTCCATCTGGTTATTCCATCTGGTCATTCCATCTGGTCATTCCATCTGGTCATTCCATCTGGTTATTCTGTCTGGTTATTCCACCTGGTTATTCTGTCTAGTTATTCCACCTGGTTATTCCATCTGGTCATTCCATCTTGTTATTCTATCTGGTTATTCTATCTGGTTATTCTATCTGGTTATTCCACCTGGTTATTCTGTCTGGTTATTCCACCTGGTTATTCTATCTGGCTATTCCACCTGGTTATTCTGTCTGGTTATTCCATCTTGTTATTCCATCTGGTTATTCCATCTGGTTATTCCATCTGGTTATTCCATCTGGAAATTCTATCTGGTTATTCCGTCTGGTTATTCCACCTGGTTATTCTGTCTGGTTATTCCACCTGGTTATTCTACCTGGTTATTCTATCTGGTCATTCCATCTTGTTATTCTATCTGGTTATTCTAGCTGGTTATTCTATCTGGTTATTCTATCTGGTTATTCCACCTGGTTATTCTGTCTGGTTATTCCACCTGGTTATTCTGTCTGGTTATTCCACCTGGTTATTCTGTCTGGTTATTCCATCTTGTTATTCCATCTGGTTATTCCATCTGGTTATTCCATCTGGTTATTCCATCTGGTTATTCCATCTGGTTATTCCACCTGGTTATTCCATCTTGTTATTCCATCTGGTTATTCCATCTGGTTATTCCATCTGGTTATTCCATCTGGAAATTCTATCTGGTTATTCTATCTGGTCATTCCATCTTGTTATTCTATCTGGTTATTCTATCTGGTTATTATAGCTGGTTATTCTAGCTGGTTATTCTATATAGTTACTCTATCTAGTATTCTTCCTGGTTATTATATCTTGTTAGTCTATCTTGTTGTTCTATCTTGTAGATTTATATTTTATGAATTTGATTTATTTTCTGTCCTCAGGGCACCATTGGAAATGAAACCTTGGTCTCATTTGGGCTCGCCTGAATAAATAAAAGTTCACAAACACACACACGTGCGCACACACACGCGCACACACGCACACACACACACACGCACACACACACACACACACGCACACACACACACACGTATATATTATTCAGTAGAGTGCTGTATGTGGTTTTGAGGGACCAGAGATGATGTCACTAGGGATTGTGTTGCTCTAATTGGTCTGTAGACCAGACAGGCTGCGATTGGCTGATAATCTACATGTGGTGCGCATAATGTCAATTGATTTCAAATAATATGGCTCCTAATTGCCAATCTCAGCTGTGGTGTCTCTTTTAAATGGGTCTCCAATGGTTCAGTTGTGTGAGGAGGGGATCATCTCAAATGGATCCTGACAGACCATGTTGGACATGTGGTTGTAATGGATAGTGGTTCCGTCCCAAATGGATCCTGACAGACCATGTTGGACATGTGGTTGTAATGGATAGTG